>NC_035108.1:331697466-331997466 GCF_002204515.2 Aedes aegypti
TTACTACTCGCCCTTGGCTTGTTTGCCGATAAGTCTAGATACTAGGCTGTAAGCGATTGGTAAGGATTTATAGAGTTATTAGGCTAAACAATAACTTTTGAGCTTATAAAATTGCTCGATGGAATGTTATTAAGAAACTTGCCAGTCAACATTTTGAATCGTACAAATTTGATTATAGGTACATCCATTCATCAATATGAATATATTCTCTCGTATGATATGTATGGAAAGGCTGTATTAAAACAATGCACAATTCTTCCTCATTTGATTTCAAGGCACGATCGAAGCACGAAAAGAAAATATCCCGTCTGTTTCGGTCCATCGTCGGCAACGTTTTGCAAATTGTAACAAGCTTGATAAATAACAGCAGCAAACGAGAGATAGTTAGTAAAAACCTGGGAGTGAGAAATCGATACAAAATTTCTGTATACATGATAAAAGCACGTAATTCATTAAAACATATTTTTACATTTCATCAAGTTGACAGCAATCGGTTGAAAATCAATTCCTGCACATTCAAAAGCAATGTCACGATAGCACCTTTTATTTTGATTAATATAAAATATTGAAACACGTATCTTTCTACTCTTTTCCAATAAAAATAAAAATAAAATGCACAGAAAAACTTTGGCCATTTTTCCATGTTTGTCCGGAAATATCGTGCTCAACAAAAGAAAACCAGCGATTTTCCTCAAGCAGTGTCAACATATTTCAATATACAGTCAACAACGTCGACCCTCAGTAGGATCCGTTATAGTCGATTTATTATTAGTGTGCATGTTGCTTTGACAATACATGTACGAATCTGTTATAGCGTGCATTCAGTTTTTCAATTACTTTTTCTACACTGATTCTCATCCAAATAATTTTCATCAAAGTACCCTACAAAAACATCCGCAAATGGCAAAAGTTGTACTTTTTTCTTAACGATCAACGCTCCGTCATCGTAATCATCGTCATCATTGAAACTTCAAAAGCAGGTTTTCTGTTCAAAACTAAAAATTATTCGATGAAAATGTGTTCACTGTGTTTCGGTTGGAGAATAGAATACAGTGAACACATTTTCTTGTAAATTTACTTGATTTTGAACGAAAAAACTGCAATTATTATTTATCTACTGGAGGCATCACATTGCCGTTTTCGTGCACCAATAGTATAAAATTCATTTCCATTTTTTAATATTTAATTCTCAATGTCAATGCCTCAAGGTCAAATTGAAAATTGAAATGACACCAACAGTGGACGACACTGAATGTGTGCGTGTGCTGCACCCACTCTCTTTCTTGTCGCTCTCATAGTCAGATTAGCCTCGTGCTAGCGGAGTTTATTGTGGTTTTTATTCGTTTTCGCACTAATCGGGAATCATGTCATAATTATCACAGGTGATTATTATCCAGATTATTTTTAGCGACGGGGTAAAAGCGACCACCACGATTTTCGTAGAAAATTTGCGAGAAAATACGCACATTGTGATTCTAAGAAGAAAGATGTTTCATGAGTTCTACACTGTTTATCCTGCACTTTTTTTGGATTAAAAAATTATAACAAAATATGCAGATTTTGCTCGCATATAAAAAAATAATTTTACTTGAATAAATAAATAAATAAATTAAATAATTTTGATTATTCAAGTAAACCTAGTTGAAACTTATTGAATGGTTTAGACATTTTATTTGCTATAAATTAGGGGTCTTACTCCATCAGCAGTGGTCGGCTTTGACCCGCTTGCGCAATATTCATAACTAAAATCCGCATCTGCTTAATTTAGATCAAATTCAATATCGATGAGCAAAAACTTTATTTTTGATGTTTGTTATGACAATTTTTATGTAAATATTTTTATGTAAATATCAATGGTGAACTTTCAAGAAAACCGCCATTTTCATGCTAAACTGGGGACAACCTCCACCTCTTACTCCGGTGGGCGCTCTTATCCCGTCATCCTCTAGGTGTTTTATTTTACTGACATGATAAATAATCCTCAAACATTCGAGAGCAATATAATGTCCGCCAGGATTGGAGCTTGTTTGTTTTATCATGCACTGTTATCCCCCGATTAAATCAGAGCTGTAGCAAAAGATGATTAACAAGTTCTCGTGATGTTTTGCGGATCATGATTGCTACATAGAGCGATGAATGAGAGACACTTTTAATTTTCTCAGAATTCAATCCCTGATAGAGTGTCCATTTCCCAGCCATTTTGCTCATCCCGGGATTCGGGAAAAAAATCTATGCCTGTCTCGGGAAATCCCGGAATCCCGGGATTTATCATTTTTTTAAATTTTGGTTGAAATGGAAGTTCAAATTTGACAATACAATTGTTGAGTAATACAATGTTTTTAATGAAATAAACAGATACTGTAACTTTTCAAAATAATATGTTAATTATAACAAATCACATTTCAGATATTCTGATGAAGAAACCTAACAAACATCAAAACTTAGCTTGACTAATTACGGGTTTGCTATGGATTTTTTCAAATTCAACACATATAAATGGAAGTATGATAAAAACTTAAGTCATAATATTAAAGCAATTTGCTTCAAACATTTGAAAAGCCATAAACACTTTAGAGCAAAAGAAACGATCAAAGATCATTGAATACCTTGAAGATCATGCTAAAAGTTAATTACTGAAAATTATTTATTGAAGTTTACTGCCGTGAATCGCAAGTCAGTGGTAAGGCACCGCGGGGCAAGTGGGAACGAAAAAAACGATAGTTCAAACAAATTGTTCAATAAAATTTTCAAATGTCAAATTTTTCAAATCCAACAACACAATCACGTTTTGGCAACATATTTGCTGGTGTGTGCATGAAACTAATCGAATAATTACGAAATTGTGAAAACCTTGGAAGAAAGTTTTAGAATGAGCCAATGGACGCAGTTACCTCGCTAAGCGGGGCAAGTGGGACACATCCAGTTTTATGCGTCAATCCACATCAGTAAGTCAATCATTATAATAATAGGATTGATAAGTCAAAGATTTTTAAATTTAAGTACATATTTGATGTACATAAGGGATCAACCATAAAATACGTTACGTTTTAGGAAGAAACCCTTTATTTAATAATATGTCACCTCACATTTAATATTAACTGAAAATTCCTCAATAAAAATGTAAAGAGGAATTAAACATGTTCAAAATATATCTTTTATAAGTTGTTAATTAAAATGTACCACATAAACAATCAATAATTGAGGAAATTATAAATATGTTTTGTTATTATTTATATGCATAGCAGAAAACCACCTTATGGGATGGAATTGTTTTCCATCACTACTTAATTTGGTACAAATAACAAATAAAGTTCAAATAACATAAAAAAGTAATCTTTCTCATGATGCATTTCAAATTTCAGCTGTTTGTTTGTTCAATTTTGAAGTCGTATTTCAAAAATAAAAAAAATAATTAAAAATTAAAGAATCATAATACTTTTCTTCTCCCTTTTATGCAATTACGTAATTTGAGGTTGATCTTTTTTGATAAAAATAATTTGTTTGAATGTTTTAGTGCTACTCTCTAGCAAAATGTATGAAACGTGTACGAAAAGTTTTGATTCTGGTTTTTGTTTTGATAGGTCCCACTTACCCCAGGTACAAATATATTTTGGGGTAAGATAGACCATCGAAAATTTCATATGAAATGAAAACAAAATACTTGTTTATCGTTAGCAGCTTGTAATAATACTAAAAATTATAGCTTACTGATGGAAATTCGATTTAAAGCACATTTATTTTTTGCGAGTCAATGCAAGACGTGAACCGTGTCACAATTTGTCATGCAAGTTGAAAATGGCGCTGAACTGACAAATGTTACATGAACCACATGGTAATAAAAATAACAATATGTTTAGTACTAAATACATTCATTGTCATTGTATCTTCAACTTTCTAGAAGAATACCCCCATGAAAAACTTTTCCTAGTTGAGCTATGACGAAACGCCCCACTTACCCCGGATTCTCACTTGCCCCGGGGTACGTTAACTACATTTTGGTCAAAATTGAGTTGATATCAGCTTTCATTATATCTTCTAATAATCTTTCACAAACAAGAAATCACTTTTTGTTCAGTAAAATTTGGAAAGAACATCAAGTCGAATTGTCCCATAATGAAAAGTAAATGCATGTCAGTCCCACTGCAGATTTCCACATCGTGTACACAAAAATGAATCGTTATTTGGTCATCTCGAAACATGTTCCAATCTCCTGGATTTTTTAGAATATTTGTATGGAAAACGAGATTGAAAGCTTCTCAGTCAATTTTCTCAACGCCTACTTTTAACAGATGGTACCGACTTGCGATTTGCGGCAGTTTAGGTGTACTTTAAAATTTGTTATCTCAGCATAAGCTTATAAAAATGGCTAATGTTGAAAAGATCGGTCAGTCACAGAACTCGACCATCTTCGATTTGGATTAGATTTTGCACATGTTTTTGGTATGGTAGAATAAGTGTTTTCCATAGAAAAATTGATCATTTTGACTCAAGTGTAACTTTTGAAAATGGCCTATAAATTTTTGCATGCAACTTATTTGAAAAATTCTTACTCCGAAACTGTTGATTTTAGAGAAAAAATTTCTATGAAGAAGTTGTAGTGAACCGTTTGGACTATAAGAAAAAAATATACACTGAAAAAATATTTTATTTATTTTCATAGAAAAATCAAAAATAAAACTTGAATTTTAAATTACACAAAATCCCCATTTTGAATATGTTTTAAATTTTCACCATAGAATCTTGATAGTAAAAATATGTTTAGGACAAAGTTTCATGATGGAGACATTTTTAATAAAAAAATGTTTTTCTAAGAACAACTTTTTGTCGATTTTTAAAATTTTGATTTTTGTCAAAATAAATACGTTCTGATGATACAGCAAGCATCTTGAAATGATTCTAAGCCATAATGATTTTATGAATAATTTTTCTAGAAGCAGCCATTTTCGAATTATATCGAGTTTAATGCGAAAAATATTGCTTAAATATTAAAAAAGGCCATTTTCATATTATATTTTTCAAATAAGTTGCTTGCAAAAATGTATTGGCCATTTTCAAAAGTTTCACTTGAGCCAAAATGATCAATTTATCTATGGAAAACACTTATTCTACCATACCAAAAACATGTACAAAATTTAATCCAAATCGAAGACTATCGAGCACGACTTTTGTTTTTTTTTCGACTCATTCTGGATGGAATTCATCTTAAAACTTTGCAACTAGACAAATAAAAATATATGTTTCTTACTTGATAAATGGATCTTTTCATGAAAATAGTCACTTGTATATTCTCTTTTTCATTATGTTTCTCTACTTTATCAAAGAAGGTTGATAGTGAGGAAAAATGCCATTGTTTTTCATTGAAATTTAGTGGTTTTCATCACGTACATTTTGTTTTCTACGTACATTTCGGGAATCCCGGGATTCCCGGGATATCAGAAATAAAATCCCGGGAAACGGGAAATCCCGAAATTTGTCAAATCCCGGGATATTTTGTCCCGGGATGTCCCGGGATGGACACTCTAATCCCTGACTATATATCCACTAAAGTGGAGGTCATTTACGCATCGACACAACTTTGCTAGGTTTTCTGTTATCGGGACGGCGTTCAAACTAACAGCATTGTGTTTCATGGCATCTGTTTCTTTTACAAGTTTTTGGTTCAACCTAATTACTCTATCAGTTTATCCGCATTTAGCCCAAACGACATTCGTCTGAACGGCCTGCTTCCGATTTTCTGAATCAACCTTGACCATATTTTTCAAAGTAAACACTTACCTTAAACAGATATCCCAACGTGTAAACCGCCAGCATTCCGATGCCGGTGCAGAGCGCTGTCAGCAGCGTTAGTCGACCTCGGAGATTAGGGTGCGATATCTCCGCAGCATACACCGAAGCGGGCGAACTCGAAAGCCCAATCGCGAGACCTACAAACGGAAACATTGATTAGATTCCCATTTAGCACCCAATTGTGAAGTCATATAAAACCTTCACTTTGATAAGCGTTTGCCACTTGAGAACTTACCTATAATCACTCGGGCAACCATCAGCTCTACAAACAGTAGCATTTCGTCCGTTTTGCTGGCAAAGGCCATGATGCCCCACGAGACCACGGAGATCACGTTGATGAAATACAGTGTCTTTTTCCGACCGATTTTGTCCAGTAGGAAACCGGCCAGTAGTCCACCGAACGGACACAGAATCGATGTCACCGATGCTGTTTTGGCGATACAAGAGGAAAACATACAGATAAAATGTATCACTTATCATTGAACAAACGAACAAATCGTAAAATTTGCCCGGAATCGTGCCAATGGGCCATCAATCAAAGCTAAATCGAAGTTTGTCGCCTGGCATGCACCCGTCTATCGGCCCCCTTTTGCAAACGACACACATAGGAGTTGCATGGCTATTTCACGGTCAAAATGTGTAAAGACGCTTAGATGGACTGTTATAATTTTTTAAAGCAAGATTATTTAAATTTTATTTAGTTTTTGTTATTATATTTATTTTATTCATTAGATTTATTTAAAAATCTACTTCAAATTTAGACTTTGGGCTAGGAATTAGGCTGTGTTACTCCAATGTGCGACGTCGCGTCAATAAGCTCATTTTAGAGAGATTATCTTGAATTTCAAGTCATAGATACTTACCGAACCAGGAGGCCTGATTCTCGGTCAACATGACGGAGCTGGTCGAGTTAGTGAGTTCGATCATGGCAATCGAAGGGAATCCCAGCCCCATTCCGGACGAGATGATGGTGATGTTGGCGACGATGGCCATCGTGACCTGCATGATGGCCGCCTTACGGGTCAGTGGGTTTCCATTGCTGTCCGAGTTGAGACTCTCGGTGCTGGATTTAAGCGGTTTGGCAGACAGTTTGTCGTCCTGGGCCGTGGTCGTCGTTATCGTCGGGGGCTCCGGATTGTCTGCCGGGTTTGCCATCGCTACCATCTGTAGATAGGAAAGAGAGGGGAAATGGCATGAGCAATTTGTTGAACAGATTTAAGCGCTCTAAATTGATTACAAAGGATTCCAGAATAATATGACGACTACCTAAATGATGGTGACTAAAATTAGACTGTATTTTCACATTAGGCCAAGATTTTCAAGAATACAGGCGGTGAACAAGCTTGAATCGAGTTACTACTGTAATAAACATAAATAATCAACCCTTGTGATTTCTATGGTCTGTAACATGTAATTGTAGGTAATTGGAATAATTCCGCATGAAACCGTCAAAACAAGAATAATGTTGCTTACAACCTGCGGCTATATATGAAAATTTAAATTATGATCGTCGTCTGAAAATCAAATTTGGTATATTTATAGCTGACATTGATGTAGATCGTCAAAGCGATGTCCAAGGTACTTCCTCAACACCAAAAACGCATCGTAAATTGCTGCCCTAACGAGTAAACACATTTTCCTTGGCGGTTTGATTCGATTGAAATGATCTGGTTATAGCTGTCCGAGTGAAATTCAATGGGTGCTTATACGCCAATGATTTGTGATAACGATTGCTCGATTCGATGAATCTCCCGAACATTCCCAAACAAAACAAAAGTCCGCACTTAATCGTTACCATTATTCATGGCGTCCGACTATTTCCAGAAAACCTACACAATTCCACTCGATTGTCGTTCTAGAATTCCACTCATCAAAAATCACTTTGACGAAAGCTATTAACGGACAGCATTTGGAACGGAATAAGTACCTCCAGCCAGATGCGACATTCCGTAGCATGGGTTTATTTTTATCGCCCGACACATCAAGATGTCCCTAGTGGCAACAAGCTAAGTCTCAGCCATCAGACTCCGTGTATAGAGTAAGGTGGGGCAAAAGTTTAACCTTAATGGAATAACCAACATTTTCAGAAAAAGTATAACAGTTGAATTGAACACAGAACACAGAGAGGAATTTCTCAAAATTTGAGTGTTTTTCCATTCTTGATTGATATATTCAACGAATGTTATCAGTTGGCATATTTTCCTGACAAATGGAAAAATGCTAAAGCTGTTCCAACTCCGAAAGCGAAAAAAAACCGTGCACAAGCTTCCAGCTATCGTCCAATCAGCTTGCTTTTCTCCATCAGTAAACTTTTTGAAAAGGTCGTTTTGAACAGAATGATGGTCCACATCCATTCCATTTTTGCCAATGAACAGTTTAGATTCCAACATGGACATTCGACCAACTTTTACGTGTAACAAATTTGAATTGAAAATTTGAACAAATTCCAACAAATCTGATCGCTTTTCTACTGCTATTACTCTTCAAGATACAGAAAAAGCATTCGACAGTGTTTCACAAACAGGCTTGATGATAAAATAATAAAAAAATCCACCATATCTTGTTAGAATAATTCAAAGTTATCTGTCAAATCGTGCACTTCAGGATAATTCTCAGAGCTCTAGGTCTGAAAGGCTTTCTTACAGGATGTTCCTTGGTGTTCCTCAAGGCAGCATTTTGAGACCAATATTATACATTATTTTCATAGCTGACTCCCTTGAAATACCCTAGGGATGTCAAATTTTGTTTTTTGGGAATGATACAGGCCTCTGCGCCAAAAGACGAAGACATATTAAAAGTTTGGATGATTTCTCTTCATACTTTCAAAAAAGGAAGATTTTTTTGAATGATTCCAAAACTCAATTTATAAAATTCTAACTCAAAAGCTCTTTATTTGAAACCTTGAATTAGACATGTTGTCACGATGAGAGGGGTTCGAATATATTGGTCAAATGAAATTAAGTATCAAAAGCTTTTGCTAGATATAAGGTTAACTTTCAAAATTCACATTGAGGGCATTCAAGCCAAATATAACAAATATGAGGCCTTCCTTAGCCGAGTGGTTAGAATCTGCGGCTACAATGCAAAGTCATGCTGAAGGTGTCTGGGTTCGATTCCCGGTCGGTTAAGGATCTTTTCGTAATGGAAATTGCCTTGACTTCTCTGGGCATAGAGTATCATCACACACCTGCCACACGATATACAAATGCAAAAATGGCAATTTTGGCAACGAAAGTTCTCAGTTAAAAACTGTGGAAGTGCTCATGAGAACACTAAGCTGAGAATCTGGCTCTGTCGCAGGGGGACGTGATGCCAATAATAAGAAGATAACAAATATGTAAAATATCTCTATCACTTATTAACAGAAAATCTAAACTTTTGATTTTCGAACAAATTTTCAGTCAAAATGTTCACCCATTTTGCCGTATAACAGTATTAAAATTGATTGCCTTAAACGATTTTTTGTCCCATCGCTAACACTCGATACTTGTCTGGCAGGAATAACTTTTAGTAATGTTTTTTTTTATCAGAAATTGGTTGTCCCGGTAAACGTTGTATCGCCAAGCAGTAGGCTGTGAAGTAGGCCATACAAAAATGGCTTACCAAATTTCAGTCTATTTCAACCTGATTAAATCAAATGTTGTACCCATTGTTTTTTTTTTCTTGATGATTTTCACCAGACTTACAAACACGTTACATTTCTTGTCGAATCCAACAGTTAAAGAACAACGTCGATCCGTTGACCCGTTCTCAAACCATTTATCAGTTTTTTTTTAACTAAATCAAAATTTAAAATTTTGATACCATTTCCTGCGTGTCCAGGCATATTCCGCTTAATTTAACAATGATAAATACGTTATAGGTAATTTACAAGTTTTGTTTTGCGAGATAATGGGTTTGTTATAATGAAAAGCGCACAACTTCAATATACTTGTACATTTACTCTAAAACATAATCTACAGAGATTACATCATTTATGCATGAATAAAAAAATCGAACATGTAGCACATACTTCCAAAAAATCAGGTGATGTACGTCTTTTGGGATTCACATAAAACAAGCGAGCCAAATGACGTA
Source organism: Aedes aegypti (assembly GCF_002204515.2). Classification (NCBI taxonomy): domain Eukaryota; kingdom Metazoa; phylum Arthropoda; class Insecta; order Diptera; family Culicidae; genus Aedes; species Aedes aegypti. The sequence continues at coordinate 331,707,331 of NC_035108.1, forward strand.
AATTTGTGTCGAATTTTAACTACGTTAGTGTCTAATTTTGGAAATTTTGATCGCAGTTCCATCGTGTTCGTGTCCTTTAAAATGTAAATTACAATTTTTATTCAACACATCTCAAAGGAACATTTTTGTGCCATACTTACATCATGTGCCATTCAGTCATAAACAGAATTACGTCCACAGTAATTTTCGTTATTTTTAAGAATAATATCAAGGAAATTCCAAATGTGTTGCATATTTACACTAGAAACGTATTTTTTGACGTTTTGTAGTGTAAATTTGCATGATTTTAGGATGTTTTACATTCACAATTCTTACTGTGTGGTTTTCGTCTAAGCCAACGCTCTGTGTTTAACGATTCTTTGGTTTCTAGCTTGAGATCTGTATCTCATGAAGAGATCTTAAGATTACCAGCAACCACATTAGGTTTTAGCAACCACATTCAAGGTGTGCTATTTCAATACGTGTTCTTTCTGGTTGGAATTCTTCGAAAAAAAATCGAAATTCATGGAATCAGAAGCGGGATAACTCCAAATAACATCCCTTTGGAAAAAAATAGTCTTTAAATTTTCTCGGGAAATCCTTTATGAAATGCAACATTTGGCTAATCAAAAAGTTTGTTCAGAGATTCCTGTTATAACTTCTCGGAGACTTTTTTTGGACATTCTTTCAGAAATTCCATTTTTTTTTTTTTGGAATCAATACAGAATTCACACCAAATCAAGAATTTAACAGAGAACGTTTCCAAGCATTGCCCAAGGATTCCCCGAGAAATTGCTCTAAGAATTCTTCCAGTAAATTCTTTTGAATGAGTTAAAGATATTATGTTAGGAAGTTCACTAGGAATACTGATTGAGCTTCTTAAGTAAACTTTAAAAATTCTTCAGATAAAAATAATTAGTTTGGGTTTTTTTTAGCATTCTTTCTCGAATCATTCTAGTTGTTATTACATGTATCACATGAAAGAGATCTTTCAACGATTCCAGCAGGAATTTCATGAGCTTGAGCTTGAGCTTGAGCAGTATCGCCAGATCAGCTGCACTCTCACAAGGAACCAACCAGATGACTGCTTGGGATTAAAAGACACCCTCAAGTTTATAAGTGCTGGTGATCTTCTATTTTAGGCAACAATGGCGCCTGCCTCGTCAGAATGCAGATTGTGGACCAATTAAGGGGAAAGGGGAGGATTGATGATGCATTAAACTGGCTCCCACAGTAGACCGTATATACCAATGCGTCTACGCCAGTTCATGTGGGAGGGTGAAGGGTTGGTATCATTGTTATGGCAGAGAGGCTTGCTGTTCGGTTAGTAGACTGCCTATGTATCAGACGTAAGGAAAGGCGTGATATAATTATGGAATAATGGAAGCGTAGTGAAACGGGGCCCAAATAGCCGTAGCGGTTAACGCGCAGCTATTCAGGATGACCATGCTGAGGGTCGTGGGTTCGAATCCCACTGGTCGAGGATCTTTTCGTAAAGGAAATTTTCTCGATTCCCAGGGCATAGAGTATCTTCGTACCTGCCACACGATATACACATGCAAAAACGGTCAATCGGCAAAGATAGCTCTCAGTTAAAAACTGTGGAAGTGCTCTGAGAAGCAGGCTTTGTCCCAGTTGGGACGTAACGCCAAAAAGAAGAAGAAGAAGTGAAACGGTGTTGCCCATCTCGGGATCTAGCAAATGCTATAAACTGTGATAGATCAACTCTCGCGTAACAATTCAAAAGGGCCAATCCTCAGATCGTTGATTCTGAGAAAATTTGATTTGAATATTGTTCACCACATTTTCAATTCCTATTTCTCAGTATTCAATTCAATCATTGTGATTTATTGCTCGTTGAATGACGATTTACTATTACTACACGTTAACAATCGAATTTATTCTGAAAATTGCCAAAAAGGGGTGAAAAATGATAAGTTTAAATGCTTGGCCTATTTTCGATTTTCAACAAGGTATGGACCTTTTTTATTGGCCAAATTGAATTGTATTAGCGTACTCGACCCAGGGCTACGCCCTTTTGGTTTTCAATGAATGAGCAAGAGAGAGTCAGACAGTTTGCGAAATTTTCCGATTGTAGGCCCTCTTGATGGAGAGAGAACCGATCATTGGACGTTTCGAGCAGGGGCCAATGAATAATTTGGAAAAAAGCGGTTATTGTCTGTTTTGAAAATCGAGTTTATAACGGTATGTTTTATGATTATCTTGCCAATGTTTGCATAGCTTGTGGGTGTTGGGAGATTCTATCAAACGGTATCAAAACCCGATTTGTTTACAATTTGATCATTGGCTCTTTAGAATTGTTACGCGGGAACTGTGATATATTGAGAGTGGAATACAGTAGCAAGTGAAATATGCATCTTCAAAGTACGAGGAAAGGGATGGGTGGGAATGATCTATGAAGCAGAAGTGGTAGCGGTTCAACCAAAAATGAAACTTCTTCCAAAGATCTTAGTTATTCGAAGGTTATATCTACAATCCTCTATGGATCTTGCGAGGAATCTGCCAAAAATCTGTCATGAAACTCAAAAGGATTTTGCCAAGTATATGTTTAGATATGATGAGGGATTACTCCACATATTTGACTGGATTTTCTTCTGAGATTCCTCGCTAGTTTGCACTATATATTTTTCTTTAGATTCTTCGAAGAATTTCTTCAATTACCATTCCAACAATTTATTTCATAAAACGTTCCTGGGAGTAGCTCGAGTCTTTCATAGATCCTTCAGCAATTTCTCAAAATATTCTTCAAAAAATGATCCTGATATTTTTGTCGGGATTTTGCTCTCAATGACGTTCAAAGATCCCTTAAAAATCAATTTTCTCTAAATTTTCTCTGGAAATCCTTAGTGAAGTGCGACTTTTGACTATTGAAAAAAAAAAAAATGTTCAGATAATCCTCTAGTCCTCCTGTAGTCTACTTATGCTTGACGAAATAAATAAAAAATAAATAAAACTCCATTTGGAGTCAATACAGAATTTACGCCAAATCGAATTTATCAGAAAATATTTCCAAGCATTAAGGTAAGTGGATACAGAAAAATTAAGAGTCAACTTCATTGTTATGTACAGCTAACGTGAATAATGTAATTAAAACTTTTTTTCTGTGGATAACCAAAAAGGGACTAATATACAGTTAACTCCCCTTGGAGAACCATAGTAAAAGTTGGCTTTCATGGCTAGCTCGATGGTCCTTTGGAACGCAGTTGCACTGCTTTTGTGTTCTGTAACTCAATACCTCCCTAACTCGATGGTCCCTTCAATATCGAGTAAGGGAGAGATGACTGTACTTCAAATCGTTATTTATTTTGATTTTTCTGATTGTTATGTATTGAGTATGAGGGACTTGAAAATTTGCTCCAAATGATCCACTTGCCCCACCATGGCTCTTTTGCAACTCAGCATAGATAAACCACGGAAAGTTTTGTTAGAGTTTTGCAAAATTAATTCTTTCATTTTTTTATACCAGAAAGATTAAAAAAACTTTTAGGTGGATTAATTTAAATTTTCTATGTTCAATTTGACGAATTTAAGCTAGGAATGAAACAAGATGAAGGAAAACAACACATCTAAAAATTAAAATTTATTCTAATTCTCGTAAGCAGTCTGCCAATTAGTGATAATACTACTTGATCCACTTACCCCACCCCATTAAAAAGTAGGGGTAAGTGTACCATGTCCAACATCTCTGTACTTATTTATGAAAATTACATATTTTTCATCGTGATTCATTAAATTAGAACTGAAATGCTCACAAGGTGTTGAAAAAACTAATAGTATTCGATTTTGGACAAAGATACAATGGATTTTTGATTGATGGATAACAATTTTCGAATTAATTTATTTTTGCATCTAACGAGTTTGCTTGTGTTAGTGTACGTGTAATACCAGTTTTACAATAGTATCAGTATGGGCGTTAGAATATAACCTAAAACGAAGCACTAATGTGAAAACATTCAACATATTCAACATATTTCTGCTTAATTTGGACAAATGATCCACTTACCTCACTGATACACTTCCCCCACTGTACCTTACCTAATACCCAAGGATTCCTTTAAAAAATACTATCTCTCTTTTTTTATAAATTGCTTTGAGAAGTTTTAAGATATTATTTTAGAAATTTCTCCAGGAATACTGATTGGGCTTCTTCAAGAAAGTTTGAAAAATTCTTCAGATAAAATTGATTAGTTTGGGAATCCAAGCATTTCTTCTCGGTTTATTCTAGGAATTACTCAAGCTATCACATACAATAGACCTTACCTTCTCTGTGGTTCCATCAAAGGGTTTTCGATGAATTTTGTCAAGAAATTCTCAAGTACAGTTTGAAAGATATTTTGAAAAGTTCCGCAAGAATTCTTATGCAAATTTACGGAACTTGGAAATTTCCAAGAGTTCCAATAATTTGACCAAAAGTACCAGAATTGCTATGTTATGATTTGTAAACAGAAGTTTTTCCAAGGATATATCAAAAAATAGTTTAAAAAAAGTTGAAATAGATTTTTTTGAAGTTCGTCCAATGCTTCCTTCGGGATTGTTTGATTTAATCTCTAAGAACACTACACATCAATCTCAAAGCATGAGTAGCGACCTCCGAAGCTAACTTCCAGTAGCTTTGTAGTAAATACTATATTCATTCTTACCGACGCGCTGTTTGTAGTATGTTCGAAAGGTGTAGTGACGTTAAAACATTTGTTCTGAATTAAGCTAGAAATCTTGAAAAGAAATCTTTTGCTCCTTCTTCCTCTATGGCTTAAATTGGCGGCACAAGTTAATAAAACTAACAGAATAGTATCCTCACACATGTACACACACACAAACCCGACAGCTCAATTTGTCCCAATTAGCCTCAATGGATATGGATGGGAATAGAGACGCATTTCAATCTTAGCGCCACCGTCCCGAATGCCGTATGGGCATGGGGGCCGGACTGGATCCAGTATAGACCGGATCAACACTAACAGTAATAATTTTCAATTTGGGATCTGGCTTGAAGGTTTGCTTACAATTGCTTGGTCAGTTGTCTGTCGGAATGTATGTTAAGGAATGTGATGTGAACGAAAATACTATAATCGTGTCGTAATCTGTGCAGCCATTGCACATGGAAGGTTTTGGAAGCAATTGGGTTTGGATTAGATTTCCATTGGAACTCTAATGGATTTTGAATGGATCTCGATATGATAACGATTGAACTTTTTTTTGGATTTCGATTGAAATGGGGATTCGTATTTCGATTAAGTTTTGATCAATTTCCAATTGGATTTTTATTGGATTTCGATTGGATTCTTTCTGCAAAATTGCGGTGAATGGAAAATGGGTAGTAGCGTCTTATAGGAGATCTGATTTTAGTTTTAATATTTCAGTTCAAAGTTGTTAGTTTTTATTTAACCAATAACAATAATATTTCTCTTCGTTTCTCAATTTTTATTTGTTTATTTACCAATTTTTGCAATTTTTGTTTTTAATTTTGAATTTATGAGTTTTTTTTTCTCACTTTCAAATGCCCAGTGTATATTTTTACTTTCTTATACTTATTCTTGTTTTCAGGTCTCCATTCCAAGTTAATACAAATGTTTTTCAGTCTAAATTGTCAACACTTGTCCCTTACAATCGACAGTGAATTGATCTCGCACAAAGACCATTCCTCACAGTCTTAATACACGGGGACAACTCATTGCCATTTGCAAAAACAGAAGCACTCGCGAGCAAGCACGCGAACGTGGTATTAGATCAAGGTTTGGCCTGAATATTGAAAGCTGCGCGATTAGGTCACAAGCAAATCATGTTGTATGTGCTAGTACTTGCTGTACCCGTAATGATACGCCAACGACGACACCGCAAAATCGCCGGCAACAAGTGGTCATCGTCAACTTCATTGCAACGGAGTTTTACTTCGTTGAGTTGGTTGGTTCCACTATCAGACTTATACAGTGACAGACGAAACTTTAAGACCACCTGACTCATATTTTGCTTAATGCTGAAATGCTATGTTTTAGCATATTGTCATTGTGATAACGCAATAGCAGAATATAACATCAGTAGAAATAATTATCAGGAACATTAAACATGGAAAGATTAAAAAAGAAATGACAAAACGTAAGAACATTACTGGATAAATAGCATTTTACCATAAACTATACGAATTACAAGGCCATCCATGATTTCTTGTAGAATACCATTTATATTCTAGCAGTATATTGTAATTTTAAAAATCAAAGTTTTGATAATGGCGTGTAAAATGCTGAATACGGATGAATTATGAAATTTTTATGTATTTCATTGAAACTATAGCAAATTTAAAAAGTTCTCGCTCACAAAACAGTTTTGTTTCACCAAACGATAAATGTGTGTTGTTTGTTTTAGAATCATATGCCACACCATTATCAAACTGATTGCCTGATAAATTACAGTACACAGCTAGTAGATGAAGGATATTCTACATGAAATCATGCATGGCATTGAATTCTTTGTCCGTTCAAAGTTTTGTCCATCACTGTATGTCAGGCGCAAGTCCGCTGTTGCCAGGGGAAGAAGATACGCTCTTAACCGGCTATTGGGTCGCGCATGTTTAATGACCGGCGCACCATGGCGCACATAGTAGCCGGCGTTTGAATAGTAATCATTGCGGTAGGACAGTTCGAACTGGATTGGACAGCTTTGGTCTAGGCTTGCTACGATAGGAGCACGCAGCTCAACGCAGCAAGCCGTTCGGAAACAGACCGGACAGATGACTTCGTCAGGCTGATAACGTACCAAACTTGGCGTCCAGTCAGTGACGCGTTCGTAAGTTGAACCGAAAAATTCATGATTGGACTCCGGTTTTCTACACTGATTGGATTTAGATGAGTTTGCGTCAATGCTTTGATTGGGTTTAAATTAATATGAAACAAATTGGGAAATCGTTCATAATAAAAAAAAACCTTCCTCGATTCTTGATCAGCATACGTTTGAATATTCTATGTAACTCACTGGCACTATACCAGGGAGGAAGCTTCAGAATCATTTTCAAAATTGTATTTTGAATTCTCTGCAGAGCTTTCTTCCTGGTATTACAACAGCTAGTCCATAATGGTACAGCATACAACATGGCTGGCCTGAAAATTTGTTTGAACATCAAAAGCTTGTTCTTAAGACAAAGTTTCATCTACTAATAAGAGGATAGAGACATTTTTCATATTTATTACATTTGGCTTAAATGCCCTCAATGTGACTTTTGAAAGTTGTATGAAATTTAACAGGGACATGACCAGAATCAAAATCAGCATGAGTAATCAGTTGGCTACAAAGATGACTAGAGTTGGTTAAGACCAAATAAATCGTAGATGGATTTCTAGAAGAGGAAAAACATGTAGGGCTATCAGGGTATTGAATTGAGAAATATCCTGAAGAACACTCATCAAATAAAATTCTTTGTGAATTATTGCATGACCGATGTTGTGCATTAAAGTCACCAAGGACAAAACATTTTGACTTATTGCGGGTCAATTTTCGCAAGTTAGTTTGGAGCAAATTAACTTGCTGTCCAGAGCATTAAAAGGCAAAAAAGGAGCTATGAAAGTATATTTACCAAGCTGTGTTTCAATAGAAACACTGAAAGTTTCAAAAACTTTAGTTTCAAATGACGAAAAAGGTTGATGTTTTTACGCCTATGAATGATGATTGCAACTCCCCCACATGCAGTTTGGATCTCTTTTGAGTTTGGATGAAGCTTTCAAATAAGTTTCAGTAATTCAGCTCGTCCTTTTTACTATTGAAAGAACGAGCATTTCAATTCAAAATATTTAAAAAATCCTTGGATCCATTTGTGAAACGTAATCCGATAACAATTTTTATTACTAATTTTGAACAGTAACTTGTTTCAAATGTTCAGTTAAAAAAAATTAGAGGGATACATTTTACTAGAAGTAGATGCCTTTTCTAATGATTTGTTGTTGGGATTATCCATTAATGAAGAGATGGAATAAGAGTTGCCTGCGGCGGCAGAGGTTTTTCCCATATGATTTGGAACAATTGAAACGGTTATTCGTATGGAGACAATTTGATGGGAAAAGCTTAAACTGCCTGCTACTTACAATATCGGCATATGAGTTCCCTTGCGTAAATCCATTCGAAATTAAAAGATTCGAACGGCTACCCGACGGAAGAAAATTAATTTGAGAATGAGCATGAAGGAAATTTACCTGATGGTTATGATACTTAAGCAAGCAATCAATAACTGTAAAATGAGAATTGATGGAGATTCTACCTGAGGAATTTTGGGGACGAAAAACGTTACCGTTCATCTGCCTAGTACGAGCCTCATCATCATCTTCTTCTTCTTCTTGGCATTACGTCTTCACTAGGACAGAGCCTGCTTATCAGCTTAGTGTTCTTATGAGCACTTCCACAGTTACAGTGGGATGCCGTTTTTGGCACCCCCGATTCTGGCAACAAAATGGATCCGGTTTTGGAAACATTTTTGAAAACCATTAAAATTTGTAAACTTTTGTAAATATCTGTGTGTATTTTGTATTTGTCATTTGAAAAGCAAGTCAGCTTCACGCTTCTCGCATTCCAGAGCTCAATTTACGTTGATATTCCCTCAAATTTCGCCAGCTGCTAGTATAACCGTACGCGCCTATTCACTTCTAAAAGGTCGTGTGTTTGCAACGTTTCATGAAGTAATTAATCTATGAGTATCTCAACTACAGTTCCAATATCTTTTCTCAGGCATTCACGCTGTATGACCAGCCCACTTGAGTATACCGGTAGGTGATACACATTCTTCTTCGAATTTGGAAATGTTCTTTTGAACAAAGCACAAACATCGACACAAGAGCATCAAAAAGTCTATGAGTTTCTATCATAAAGTTTGTCACGCTTTTATAGATTTTTTTTAGACAATACCTAGATAAATAAATGACTAACAAGCTGCTTTATAAGCTGTATCGCCACCATGACACATGCAAACACAGTCGAAATTATACTTTATTTTCAATAAGGTAATTAAATCGTGCGATGAATACGATAGAGACTCTGTATAATGTTAGACATTTGAAGTAACGATCCAATGTTGCTCAGGCTGGAGTATAATGCATGCCATATCAAGATTTTAATTAAGCTTGTGGACCACATGGATCAACATATTCCTAACGATATGCTGGTGATGGAGTTTTCTAGCTGTATTCTGGAGAATCCTTACAGGATTCTATGTTCTTTCTATGGAGGTTTCAGCGGAATCTTGAAAATACTGAGCGAAATCTGGGTATTCCTATCGGACATTAAAGGTATCATGCGGGATCCTTAGGAAATATAATTAGTTGCTTTAGACGCAGTGCACAACCTGTCGATTCCTTGTAAATTCCTAAGGTCTCATACGTCCTGTAAGTTTCTACCGGAATGGTGGGATTTTCTAGTTGTATTCTGAACATTTCTAGCAAAATCTTGTGGATTTTAATATGTTTCCAGCGGAATGTGGAGTTTGCTACAGATAGTCTGGGTAGTCCTTATGAACTTTTGAGAATTTCCAGCAATATAACAGCGAAATCCTAAAATTCTGAGCAAGGTGCTTAAAATTCTTAGCAAGCCCTAGGGTAGACGTCAATTCCCATATGATTTCAAGGCAAGATTTCTAGCGAGCTACTGCAGAGTGTTAGCGGATTTCTGTGGATTCTTAACGGACCCCTGAAGATTCTTATCGGGCTGTAAGGGTTTCATAGCGGGATCCTGCGAATATCTGTTATTATTTGTGTATTGTACGAAATTATGGGCCGCAGTTAGTTGAGGACCTTGGGGTGCTCAAGCAACTTGTGGGCCGCATGTTGAGCATCACTGTTCTATACCATTTGTCAATTATTTTTTAGGAAAATTTTCCATCCATATTTCTGTGAAAATCCAAATGAATGCTTAGTCAATATTCTATTTCGATAAATATTATAGTGCTTGTATACTCCAATTGATTTCAACTGTTTCAATGTGTCCTTTTAATTGTAATACATCATCTATCTATCTTCTATATAAATAAAAATGGAACGGTGTTTGTATGTCACGAAATGGCTTACGAACGGATCAACGGATTTGAATGATTCTTTCACAGCTTTGTTCGTCAGGGGTTCCGACGTGTTTGTATGTATAATAATCCCAGGATATTCACCGGGAAAGTTGAAAAAACGAGCGTGAACGAAACTGTCATTTTATATGGGACGATCGAAAGTGTTTTTCAACAGCCTACTTGATGGCAAGACGAAGTTTGCCGGGACCACTAGTTTTATATAAAATTCCATACTATGCAAAGAACTTAATTTTGAAGAGCCCTCGCAATTTGATTGATGATGATGATTTGATTGATTGCCCCCGCAATTTGCCCATACAAACTTTTTGAGATCGTCCTACACAGGACAGACGTCCCTAGCGAGAGAAGAACCTCCACAAATCATGTATTCAGCATCCATGCGGGAATGTTTAGTACCATGACACTGCTTTCGGCACCAACGGTACTGAGTGGGGTTCTGCAAATTTCCTCCAGGTTTCTGGAAATGTTTCCATGTCACACGGACATCGAACATAAGTTTTGCTTTTTCTAAAGCTATAATATTATTTAGATCATTTTTGTTACAGTGAACTAAATAATATTCTTGAGATAGTTCTTTCCGAAGAATGCCAGATTGTGTTCTCTTTTTCATAATAATTACTTGAACTGGAGAAATTCCAAATAAATCATTTATTCCATTTTTGATCTCTTCAGGTGACCTATAGTCACTTGAGAGACCTTTCAAGACGACCAACGTTCAGTAAGTAAGAAAAAAAATGTACTTCTTCTGTTCAATATGTTAGAGAAGAAGTTCGCGATCTTTAAGAGTTACCGGCAAAACACGACAGTCTCCTTTCTTTGCGATTTGGATGGAAACCTCGATTCCCCTAATGGAGTTTAAGATCTCCTGCTTATATCCCCCAAATTTGGAACAACTGACCACGATTGGCGGCACTTTTTGCTTTCTCACTTGAATCAAAGAGCCTGAACTAGAAGCTGCTTCCATTTGAATTTGTCTAGAGCATCGAGCTGATTGTTCATTTCGATGAAATTATCAACATTAACCATTTCACCCTTGCAAGGGCTTTGGAATAACGCGCGCATTCCGGAGAAACGCGCTTGCTTCCATTTTTGCCACGTTTAGTGACAGTTTTAAATCTAGTTTATTTTTTGGGGATATTGTGAATTCGGAGATTCACCCTTCTATTTGTTCGTGCTTGCAACCATGTTGAGTGAATAAATGAAAGAAGATACCTTTAAAAGGTTTTTTTTTCCAAAACGGTAACGAAAAGTACTGTTTTAGTAGCACTGAGAAGTACTGTTTTATTGCTTTAGATAGAACGAAGGTTCGCACTGTTAGCGATTAAAGTAATTCTAGTAATTTTGTGAGATTAAAACATCTACCGCACGGGTTTAAAAGCTTCCGTTCAAGCCCACATTATTGCCTTGATAAGGTGTTTTTCGATTCGCAAATTTCATTCAAGGGCATGCTAATTAAGATTACACTGTGCAGAAAATAGAAAAACGCTACTGATAATTAGAACACACTGCAGCAAACACTTTAAATTTAACCGTTAGCCTTCTGCCCATTTCCGAATTGTTTCCCTGCACCTTCTACGAATGCGAAGTTGCTTCTGACCGGCGGATGATTTATTGTTTCAATTACGCTCAGTGATATAACATTTTCGCGAAAAAGAACTCTACATCATCCGAACCAGACGCACGCGATAGATTTACAACCTACATATGTCAATATTTACTTTGAACAGCCACCTTCATGATGATACTCTCTCGACGGCCGGTATGCACCAACGGGAGAATGTCTTCAATCCATTCAAGCGAACGCCATATAACTACGCACTTCGTCTCCACCTTACAATTTAACACCACCCTCACCTAAGCACGCTGTATTACGCCGTGTTTACACCGCAAACAGTGACTGCCCGCAAATACTATCAACTGGCCGAAGTAGCCACTCCAGTTAGTACCGCACATCTTATCACGCCCGGGCCAGTGCGTTTCAAAGCACACACAGAATATAGACGGCGATAACCCCTGACGCCATGACGTGACACATTCCAGGTTCAAATCCCGATGAAGGACGTTCATTAAACCCCCTCTAATCCCTTCATTGATAGCCCTATGACTGATGATAGACGATACTCACTCGCTTTGATAGGAAATTATCACTTTCACCGTCGCGTGGAGACAAATCACAGTCACTTCGTTGAGAATTCCAATCAACTAACATGCACGAGTCCGAAACATCGCTTTCATCAACATAATAACTACAATTCAATGAGCGCACTGGGCAGTGTTCGGAAGCCAATTGGCGAACGATTCTCGTCAACCAGCTGTTTACGACTAAACCAGTCATTCATTCGCGCGGGGTTACGCGTTAGCCGACGACGACATCGATTTCATTCTTCGGTTCGAACCAACACTGCCATATGACGACGAAAAAGGACGTTGCCGTTGATCCATCTTCTTCCGAGCAGCGTGCTATTGCCCGCGGGAATTGTAGTAAAGTGTTCCTTCGAATAGAACGGGGTTCAGATTACATGCACGGAGAGCAACATATTTTATTAGTAATAATTCTTCCGGTTAGATCAACTATATGTATAAATTGTTTTGGAGATGACTCTAACTACACCTAGTTGATTTTACTGTATATTCCTAAAAAAAAACAATATGCTTTATTAGTCGAGCCTAGTACACGACACTGAAGACGGCCTTACAGTTGAGGTCGAAATACGCGTATCTGTCAAAGGATACAAACTCTAGTGGAATTAAATGGTATAGTACTAAATTCGGTTTTTTCATCTACTTAAGTATACCAAATTCATCCTACGGAGCAGTAACATAGATTCATTCATAATAACACTCTGAAGCTCAATGAGGCTGCATTATTTTTCTATTCTTAAACCCCTAAAAAGCCTAATAAATACAAAATAGCCTGAACACAGAATAAAACCGTTTCCACACAAAAAGCTTAAGTTTGAAGGATTGGATCTTGGCGTCTAGTGCTCCGAAATGACTTGAAATTTGTTCAGCATGAAATTCACAGCTTTTCATAATCAAACTAGACAAAACATATATCTTCAATCTTGACAAAAATTGAAAAATTTTGAATTCGTAACAGTTTTATAATGAACATTTTTAGAGCAACACATAGTTTACGTTAACTTAAAAGTTTGTATTTGATGATTTTTTGTATTTCATGATTTTTTTTCTTAGTGACATTCAGTTTAATTACAAGCTGCAGTGAAAATTTCAATTCATTCAAATCACTATGGGCAATGTGTACTTTGTTCTGTCCAGTATTGTAAAGCTAATAAAAAATAAATTATCTTGCTTTTTCTGCAACACAAACTGAAAGCTTTGCATGAGCAACTGTCATACATTCAAATACAAAAGCTGTTGGGACTCCGATTTTTCCTATTTGAATAATGGATACAAGATCGTCCCAATCCATAAGATCAACTAACAACCAAAAGGTTAATGGACGTATTGAAAATTTTGAGCTGTTGACACTGTTGGTCATAGAATCTTTACCAAAATATAAAATCATAATATAAAATTATAAAATCACAACCAAATCCTGTTTTTTTTATATTTGATGATTTCTGATGATTGAATTATGAATTCTTGAGCTTTAAATTCGACTCAAATTCAATAAAATTAGTGTTATTTACAATCTTGGCCACCTATAGCTCAAACTGTGAAGTGGTGGAACATTGCTAAGAACGGCATTGGCTCCAGTAATTCAAAATTTAATTGAGCCACATGATTTGATCTTTAGGGGCCACTAGGCTAACTAGTGGTTTGAGTCCGCGGCTATAAAGCAAAGCCATGCTGAAGGTGTCTGGGTTCGATTCCCGGTCGGTCCAGGATCTCTTCGTAATGGAAATTTGCTTGACTTCCCAGGGCATAGAGTATGATCGTATCTGCCACACGACATACATAAGCATAAGCATAAGCATAAGCATATATGACCGTACAATTCGTAGTTGCTACTCCGTGATTGACCAGAACAATCGAAGTTGCACAGGGAATTAATGAATGGAGCTTGGGATTAGCTTACCATTCTTCAATGTGCACAGATCGAGAGCTCAAATTTAAAAGTCAATAACGGCGCCGGCCACGTCCTTACGGTCATCGGGGAAGGGAAGGAATGTTAGTGTGACTACCGTTGTTACTAGAGACCGAGATCACCTCTGCATCTCCACGGTTGTCATGGAGAGGATATTGGGTTAGTGGGATAAGGTAAAGATCTGGGAGTCACCAATGTTTGGTGATGCGATCCATGATATAATCACGCCTAACCTGATTCGCGAAATAATTCGATAATCGCATTAAACGCCGAACAAGTGTTCGTCACTCGCCCACGCAAGAGCAAGCGACGCGATCAATAGATCAAACACTACTATCGATCCGCGGCGCTTTTTCATTTTTCTGAGCGAACGACGCGCGACAAGTTTGATCCTGCCCCATCGCCCGCCCCCGCAGGAGCAAGCGTCAAGGTCGAAGGATCAAACACTACTAACGAACCGATCACTTTTCCACCGCTTCACTACCGACGCGCGACATGTTTGATCCTGCCCTCATCACCCGCCCCAGCAGGAGCAAGTGTCAAGGTCGAAGGATCAAACACTACTAACGAACCGATCACTTTTTCACCGCTTCACTACCGACGCGCGACATGTTTGATCCTGCCCTCATCACCCGCCCCAGCAGGAGCAAGCGTCAAGGTCGAAGGATGAAACACTACTAACGAACCGATCACTTTTTCACCGCTTCACTACCGACGCGCGACATGTTTGATCCTGCCCTCATCATCCGCCCCCGCAGGAGCAAGTGTCAAGGTCGAAGGATCAAACACTACTCGATCGTATCTGCCACACGACATACACATGCGAAAATGGCAACATTGACAAAGAAAGCTCTCAGTTAATAACTGTGGAAGTGCACATAAGAACACTAAGCTGAGAAGCAGGCTCAGTCTCAGTGAGGACGTAAAATGTCAAGAAAAAGAAGAACACGAAAATGTTAATTTTGTTAAATTCCACCAATGTAATGCATGGAACCAACTCATAACACTTTTCGGACAACTACTGTACAAGCATGGACGTTACACTTTCGCTTTCATCATCGTAACTTTGCGGGGTGCGCAATCTGCGAAAAGCGAAAGGAAGCCGAAGCAAGAAGCATCTAGAAGTCCGTTACAGTGCCACTCGCACTGATTGCAACTGTAACACTTAGGCATCGTGGTGGATTTTCATGTGAAGTATCTACCAATTAACAGACCTTGGACTACATGGCATCCTTGATTGGATGCAGTGTTAATGGATGGTTAGTCGAATTTAATTTTGTATTTCGTCTCATTTTTCAATGGTTCATACGATTATACGCGATGAAAAATGAATTTAGGTGCCTGACTGAATTTTCAAGACATGGTTTCGACCGAACGATTATAACAAAACATTTTTTGCATAATTATCTTTCATGATCAGAAATTAATTCTAGCAATAATTGATATCTCACAATTACTAACTGCTGTACCATCCAATTTGACATTTCACAAATTTTTCGATGTTGGAATTCTCAGCGTTTTATCTATAGCATCGGTGCGAGTCACTTCCAGAACTACAGCATACATTAGAACTCTGCTATCATGGTTAGCACTGTATCGATGCGTCATTACGGAATGCATTGCGCATGCCTACGACATAGATTAAATGATACGTACTACTGGGAATCAATGGTTGATTTGAATGGGTGTTGATATGTGGCGGAGGTTGCTCACGACAAAAATTGGACAGCAACCATAATTCTAAAAATGTGGTCGATTAATTGTACGTATCGAATCGACCCAGTGAACACACGATCGTATATAATAGGATATAATAGTACAAATGTGAAGGCGATATACGTACATATTGCATGCAGCTTAATGGCGCATGTACGTATATGGCCTCCACTTTTGTACTCATATGCGCTGTCGTATACGAGTTTGTGTTTACTGGGGAAAAACCTTCAATTAAAATTGAATATTATATCAACACCTTCTAAATTATTATATGCTTACTCTATTTAAAAAAAAATCTGGTTTTCAACAGTGCCTTTAAACATTTTTTTAACGTTTACCGAAAAACAATTTGATATTATTTTAATACCACCAAGCTCTTCTTCTCTGTTTAAAACAGCAATGTTACGCACTGTTTGCAATGTTTCTATTTATGTTCAAATTGTGCTTCACGGTCATCCACTTTTTATCTTGAACACACTTCTAGCTTGATACAGCTACTGTTCCCGGTATCGTTTTGTTTTGATAGGATTGAGTATACCATCACGAACGATAAATAGGACGTTTGTTTAGGTTCGATTTTTATCAAACGAACTGGGAGATGTGTTCGCGCCCGTCAACTCACGGAATTTGATTAGGATTAGGTCCATCACGATCTATTGGCTTAGTATACAGCAAACATTGCGTGGTTGCTAATGTACTTTCGCCGAAGAAGCAGCTCTTCAATGTCCATAGTCCTTTTGACCTTTTTTTTCCCAAAACAAAGTTAAAGTGAAGGTTGCCAAGTGTTTATATTGGCTGGAAACTTTTTCTATTTCTCTGGGCATTTCATATCATCATGCCTCTCATCAGATACACAAATGCAATAGCGATGTGGTATTCGTAAAGAAGTGCTCTTATAAAAATTTACCTGAGATAAGCGCTACCCCATTGGATATATCTTCTCTCTGGAAGGACGACCCAACTGGAACAAAGACTGTTTCTCCGCTTATGACTCTCATCAGCACTTCTACAGTTATTAAGCTCTAAGACAATATTAAACGAAAATAATAATAATAATAAAAACAAATCTAGTACACGACACTGAAGATGAGGTTAGAATACGCGTAACTGTCAAAGGGTACAAACTCTTGAGGATTTGAGGGGGCAGGATCCGTCATTAATTTGGGAATCTTCAAAAGCAGTTTTTTCGTTCAAAATCATGAAAGTTCACATGAAAATATGTTCACTGTATTCTATTCTGTGACCGAAACATATTTTCGTCGAAAAAAATTTCTGGTTTGAGCAGATTAATTGCTGCTTTATTTTTTATGTAGACGATGATGAAGAGTTGAACGTTACATGGTATAGTACTTATTTCCGTTATCATTTACCTAAAGATATTTCAATAAATAGCTCAATATTTATTATCAATAGAAAAAAACATTGGCTTCAGAACGCCATGAACGATTTTAAGATTTCAACGAATTATAATAAAATGGATCTGATTTAAGAATCCTAATTTATAGGTCGAGTCAAAATGACTCAACTGGATTTCACCGCTCGACACGGCTCTGTCACTCGAGTTTTTCGACAGTTGTCACTCTATGTGATTGGATTTCTATGGGAATCGACGGGTGACATCTGAAATAAGCATGCTTACTTCGTTCAGTGTGGCAGTGACTACAGACGAGTCACATGAATCTGCTCGATTTACGAAATAGATCCCTATAAATGAAACCGTTAATTTTAATGAATCGAAGAATATAGATGAAATGTTGGAGCTCAATTGTTAATCACCATGGAAGCCAGAATCTAAAATACTATCAACAATCTTCACCATACAAGAATCCATATTTTGCCAAACACGTAGAACAATCATTTGGCCGACGTTATAGCCAGTATTTCCTTAGTTGAAAGTTAGCTCACGTACAGCGTGGAATCACATGCTTTACACATTCGATTCATAACATAACCGTTTTAGCCAGTGTTGGGAAACTCGTGCTCGCGAGTAAAAAAATACTCACTCTCGTACTCGATAGCGAGTAATACTCACGCTGTGAGTCACTCATTCCTTACTCTAACTCACGCGAGAGTATGACGTCATAACTCACTGCGAGTATTACTCACGTAAAGAGTAATACTCGCAGTGAGTATGACGTCATTACTCTCGGGTGAGTGAGCAAGTTACTCTTTGTGAGTATGGTGAGTAACCAATTTCCAAAGCAAAATAAAATTGTACATTAGTATGTTCTATATGTACTAGGTGGAAGACTGTAAAGTGTGTATTGTGATATGCAGTTATTTAGTATGGTTGTTTAAACTTTACCGATTTCAGAGTCAGTTTTTCAAAATGGATAAACAAGTTATATATGCCAAAGTCCGATTGTGTTCAAATACTTCCCAGACTAATTTATTTCGTTTATAAGCGGTTTCTTCACCACCGCTTAAGCATTAAACCTGGTTTAATCGTATGGGTAAACGTGGTTTACGGCTTAAGCGAAGGTGAAGAAATCGGCCCTTAGTGACATAAAATGTTTGTCCATTATTCAAGATCTCGGCTCACAGAGACAGTTCGTGACAGCAGAATCTCGGCTCACCTTGACGTACATAAATTTCGTATCGGTTTCTCCCTCCCAATGTTTACCGATGTTAAAAGGGCCCTCTTTGAATGTTAGTCAGGGGTTTTTGTGCCGACTCTATTTTAATCGAATGACTGAATTGTATCTGAGCACCCCTAGCGAGGCACAACTCGCACGGCGGATCGCAACGATCACAACCGCGAGTAAACAAACAACCGTTTTTTAAACCGCTGCAGTTCGGTAAGTGTTCGTCCGTATTTTCTTGATTTTTAAAAAGCCGTATTTTCGTCCGCGGGGGACATCTGTGCTATGTCCAAGTCCGACTCGCCGTGAAGTATCCTGGCCCGGTTGGAACAGCTTAAGCAATGGAAACAGGAAAAGCAGCGCGTTTTATTGTAGAACCAAATGGCCCAGCGGGAATTGCTGAGCCAGTAACAGCAGAAAATGTACGTCATTCTGGGGCTGAATCACGGGGGAGGGGAAAATGACCCTATACCGGATGTTAGTGACGAGGACGATTCGGAATTTGAACAGACCAGCATGCAGCGAAAAGTGGCAAGGGAATGGAGGCGAAGCGCTAGGGAACAACCTTCGGTTGAAAGTGACGAGGAGATTGAGAGGGAACCAGTAAAACGGAGGGGTAAGTTACCCGATTCACCCCCCAAGAAAGTTCCGACGAAGCCCTTCCTCAAGCGAGGCGAGGGGCTGAAAGCTAGGTTTAAAGTCGATCCCAATAGATTTCAGCTGGACAATTTGCCCAAATAGGTATAAGTATGCCAATCTCGCCAAATCTAGAGCGCAAAATGCCAAGAAACGACGGATAAGTCTCAAAACCATTCGGGTAGGAATGCCGGAACGAGAGAAGAGTCGCCGCCGAGGGTGGCTTTGGACATTAACAAGTTGCAAGACCAGAAGCTAATTGTCCGTCAGCCGGAAGGGAACCGAATTCCGGTTGATGAAAACGGTCATGACGAGGAGAATGTGGATGAGACGGATGACGGCGAGGAGATTAGTTTACTTCCCAGTTTTGAAGCGCTGAAGCTGAGACACGTTGGCGGGGAACCACAGGACGATGGTAAGTATGGATTTTTTATTGTTTTTTTTTTGTGGTCCACAGTTACTGAATTCAAATCAAGTCTAGGTCATTTGGCATAACGGACATTTGTAGAGTTGATAGCAAAAATAAAACGTGGAATTCTCAGGAGATTTCGATAACAATGAGGAAAATTATGCGAAGCAGTATTTTACTGATTCAATATGTTCATGACAAAGGATTTTCGCGTCAAAGCCAACATATTTCGGCTGCGCTGCTATCAAAACGCTTCTTGAGCTGTTCAGTGAGGATCTTTTTGGGTAAGAAAGTTTATCGACTTCTCAAGAGTCATGGGCCATGACATGGTTGAATTTTAGGAATAAGAATTGATCAGTAATTCATTAACATATTATTCGAAATTTACAAAACTCTAAAACAGAATTTGGGAAAATAATCTGCAATTCAAACAACTTTATATGTAAAATGTCGAAGCTATCAATTTTAGGAATGATAGCAGGTCTCTGTTAAGAGACTTGGCCTCTTTTTGAAAGAAGTCTTATGTCTTACTTGCGAACTGACACTTGTATGAGTAAGTTGTGTGAGCATCGCGTGAAGGGTGATTCCTTTCCGGTTGACAATCTAAACTCCACAAAAACTAGGGCTATTTCGAAGGGTTCCTACAACACGCATGACATCTATCGTTCGTGGAAGATAACGAGCCATGGACGAAAACAAGACAGACAAACACCACCTACTTTTTGGTGCCGATTACTGTGTGCCACCACTTGTAACTTTCGCTGGCCTCTACTCAAATAGGTGTCATATCATCATTCATCAGGAGTCTCTTCAATGATTCTATCAGGAGTTCCTCCAACAATATCTTTATATTCCTCCAAGGATTCCATCCGGAGTTCCTCCAGGGATTCTATCAGAAATTCCAATAGGGATCTATCAGGAGTACCTTTAGAACTACCATTAGAGTTCTTCTGAAGATTTCATCAAGAGTTCCTTCAGAGATTCCAGCAATTATTTCTACTGAGATCCTATTAGAAGATTCTTTAGAATTTATATTAGGAGTTCCCCTACGAATTCCATCAGGATTTCTTCATAAGCAATTCTAGGCATTTTATCAGGAGTTCCATCAGGGATTTTATCAGTAGTTCCTGTAGCGATTCCATAGGGAGTTCTTCAAAGGATTTCAACAGGAGTACCTCAAATGATTTCATCTGGAGTTCCTGCAGAAATTCCTAAAAGGGTTCCATCAAGAGTTCCTCCGGATTTCACCAGGAATTCCTTCAGGAATCATAATTAAATTCTTCAGATATTTTAACAGGAGTTCCCTTAGAGATTCCATCAGGGGTTCATGTAGAGGTTATATCAGAAGTTTCTTCAGAGATTTCACCTGGATCCTCCAGGGATTACATCAGAAGTTTCTTCTAGAGATAACATCAGGAACTCTTCTGGGAATTACATCAGGGATTTCAAAAAGTGTTCCTTCAGGGGTTTCATTAGCTTTTTCTTTAGACATTTCACCTGGAATTCCTTCTGGGATTCTATCAAGAGTTTCTGTAGGGATTACATCCGGAGTTCCCCTGAGTCTTTCAATAGAGTTCCCAATGGATTCATTAGCATTTTTTTTAGGGTATCATTAGCTTTTTTTTAGGCATTCCACTTGGAATTTCTTCTGGGATTCTATCAAAAGTTTCTCTAATGATTCCATCAGGAATTACTCAAGTTCTTCCAAGGATTCCATCCGAAGGAGTTTTTCAGTAGATTTCATTGGGAGTTTCTGCGGAGACTCCATCGGAAGTTCTTTCATGGATTCCATTAGAAAAACCCGAACGTTTAGAAAATTCTTCAAGAACTCTTCAAGGTAGTCCTCCTGGAATTCCTTAACGGATTCCTCCCGGAATTCCTGAAGGGATTTCTCTCGGAATTAATCAAGGGATACCTCCCGAAATTCCTCCCGCAATGTATCCAAAGATTCTCGAGGATTATCAGGAATTTCTTGTAAGGATTTCATTACTCGATTTACTCAAGAGATTCCTTCCGGAAAAAAGACAGGCAGACGAGACATTGAAAAATGTATCATTTTCAACGTTTAATCTAGTCCCTAAATTATTGAAAAAAAAATTTCTGAAATATTTTTTTAACTTCTTTTGCTCGTTTCTATCTAAGACATGTAGCACCTCACTTATTGTTAGATTTCTGCTCCTCTTTTATGGTCTATATGTTGTCAGAAAACCGGGACAAAATAATGAAAATTGAAAAGAAGAGCGAGAAAAGCTGGTGCTGAAGTTATCGCACAAAATATTGCTGGCAACGCTGTTTGGCAGACCAATCAGCGGCTTATTAGTTTTGGCACGAAACTCAGATACGTTTTGTCGAGTCTCTGTCTCAGGTTTTTATTATTGCAGTAGTGCTGCATATCGTAAAGTAGAGAATAAAAAAATAGTCAATTGGCAAATGAAGCTCATAGTTGATAAATGTGGAAATGCTCATATCATAAGTACATTAAGCTAAAAAGCAGAATCAGACCCAGTAGAGGGGTAACATCAGAAGAAAGAAGAAAAGGGCATTTACGAGGCAACATGCGCAGCGAAATACCAAACATAAATTACAGCTTGTGTTATGAATTCATATCATAATAACGTTTTGCGTGCATCAAATGGTTTTCAGAATAAAATTTTCATGCTATCATTTGAATAAGGTAACCCCAAGAATAGCCTTACTTATTACTTATTATTTATTTGGGCCATTCGCAAGCTTTTAGAATATTTACAATATTTCAAGTGAGTAAAATTACTCACGAGTGAGTAAGTGTTAGTCGAAAACTCACTCGCGAGTATGAGCTGTACAACTGAAACTCACGCCTGAGTATACTCACGCGAGAGTTCAAGCTGTACAACTCATACTCGCGAGTGAGTTTGCAGTTTTCAGTGAGTACTCACGAGTTTCCCAACACTGGTTTTAGCGATCGTGCCTGCTTGTCACCGGTACTGTGGAAAAAGATCGATCGAGTGTGGAATGTTTCGTATTATTAAGTGAAAATTTCAAGTATGAGACTTGAAACTAGTCAAGTGTTTTTTACAATACAACCATAAAACATATCTTTAAATCCAAGACTTGAACAATAAGGTGATAGATATTCAACGTTCCTCTAAGATTTAGGTTCATTTTAATGACTGTGGAAGAAGTAATTATTCAAATCAATTGCTCATTAGGTTCTGTTGGTCATCTTTTGTTTATTGTTCGATTTTTTGGCAATGAATTCAGGTTTAAAAAATCGTCTCCGATTTACGCTTACCTATAATTATCTCAAATTACCAGTAGACAACTGAGCACACAATATAACAGTAAACAGAAAGATAAGGCCTCAATGAATGGTTTGTTGCCAAATAAAAATCTGAATTGTTTTATGGACCAATCACATCTATCACTCATCTCAGATCAGCATGGCTCGCGCCATGGTTGGTCCTATGTCTGGGCGTATCTCGGCAAACCCCCTATGGAGATGATAACCGCTGCAATGCACCCAAACTGCAATGATTGCCAGTATGTGGAATGAAAGTACTCAGAATGCACTGATTTGCAATTGATATCATTTACAGCTGATTGTTCCTATTGACCGAGAATGATCAATCTTTTGAACAGTATCTTAGCTTATCTCTCTAGACATAATTCATGTGAAAGAGAGGTGATTGACGTTCAAAACAAGCTTGTTTTCATTCAAAACAAATTTATGAGAGGTAGTCAACACCCAGAATGTTGGAAAAGGTCACTTCTGTTTCGTACCTCTGGGTATCTGGGTAGACACGTCTGATAAATAATGATCCTAGAAAGACCTTTTCCTCGATAAACGGTTTCCTTTAGTTTCTTGATCGTTGTAAGAATATCATATCTGATTTCGAAGATATTCGAGAACTGAATTGAATGAAGAAGGACTGATAAATTGTTTTTTGCATCTAAATTAAATTTCTCGACAACGTAACGGGTTTGTTGAGGTTTTTGGCAGGATTGTAAAAAATCTCCAGTATTGATTGGTGACAAAAAAGTTCAAAATCAAATTTAAGAAGCTTCAAAAGAAATACCTCTAAAATATTATCCAATAATAGTTCCAGAAGTTCTGTACGCATCCTGTAAGAATTCCTCCAAAGAATTTGAGACTATTCGAGATACAAACACCTCTAGGTACCGTAAAATAGGGTGCTAAGGGATGAAAAAAAAAATCGACTCGAATTTCAAGCAACTTCTAGTATGTCAATAATTGAACAAAGAACAGTCCTACCATTCTCATCTAAATACAATTATAAGGATAATATGACAGATTTCTAAGAAAATCATGAAAATGCGTATTTTTTTTTATGAAAATGCAAAATGGGTTGTTAAGGAATTTTAGTTTCGTAAATCAAACCATATTTTGCCAATAACAAAACATAATATTTCTGGTCAATAACTTTGATGCTTTCATTAAATTTCATAAGTTATGTTCAACATTAATTAGATAATACATCAATATTATTGAACATGGAAGTCCTGCAAACTCAAACCGTTTTATTCTAACTGCTAAATCTTTCATAGTTATTAATACTATTTGGAAACTATTGATACATCGTGAAATTGAAATGATGTTTATACTTAAATGCAAAAGGAGTATAACCTACATATTTGCAGTTTACGAATCCTATAAGCTATGCAGAGCAACTTCATAAATAATCTTTAACATAAAAAGAATTTCAAAAATCTTTTATCCAAGTAACATTGGTAGCTGGATAACGGCTTTTTGAGCTAAAGTGCTGCTTATACAGCTGCTTCTCAGTTCTATAAACTGTTATTCAGCTACGAATGTTAACTGGGTAGTTTTAATAGGGGAAATAGCCAATTTTCCCTGTAAATAAAACACTACACTAAACAAAGTGTTTGCATGCAACACCCAGTGGCATGGTCGAAAAAATACTGAAGAAGAAAAGTGTTCCAGTATGGAGGCCGTAAAGTTCTCAAAAAAGCTCGGGAGGACAGAGTCTATATACAGAGAGTTGCGCAAATTGAATGATTGTTAAAGTTCGTCTTCGAAAATAGCCTCTCTTTGTTTTGCTGGTCTCTCCGATAGGTAGACGGTTTGACAATTTAAAAGGTAGATTTTGTTTTACTCTTCGCGCAACTCTTCATTTATAGACTCTGAAAAATGACAAAATATAATTATTGTTTACCACTTCAAAAAGATCAATGGCTTCAAAACCATTTCCAAATAAAAGAATGATTCAAACTTTCCTTACCAGCGAACAAGTTTTGGAAATAGTTTCAAGAAAAATACCAGATTTACTTTAATGCGTTGTTATTAAAATTTTCCTATTTTACCGATTTTTGAGATAAGACATTTGGGTGATATTCAGTAACAAACAAAATATACCCCTTAACTTTTAAAATACAGTTTTTCTTCATGGAACAAGCCAAAAGTATATTGAAATATATTACGGCATAAATCGAATGACTTTAGTAAATTGGAACAAGTAGAAAAGATTATCCCCTAATATTCCACTTATTTTTAAAAAGAGACTTTTTCCATAAGAAATATTAAAAGTCGAAATCTAGATAAAATTTTCAAAAATTTTTGTCTGCGTTATGATTTCAATTAAATATACTAATCTTCTAAGTTACTCACATATTTTTCTTAATATAGTTTCATAGGTTTGTAGTTAAATGTATTTAGCCTATAAAATTGCAACAAACTTGTTTTGATTTGTTTTCTCTAGATCTACTCTACAATACTTTATTTCAATGGATATCCCCTATCACATAATGTAGCCCACAATCTTCCGAACACATCAAGAAGTTCAGATGACTAATATATCGACTTTCGATGTTTTGTGACTTGTCAAACTTGATGGAGAAGTTCAATTTTTTAAAACCCCACGAGTCCTTAACACCCCATTTTACGGTATCTCATTAGAAATATTGATGAAATAAATTCACGTCTTTTTCAGAGAATTTTTGCGCAGATAAATCCATACACTCCATAAACTATTTCAATGATTTGTTTTGGAATTTCCTAGCATTTGTACTATGTATTCGTCAATTATTCCATTTTTGAATGTCTTAAGGAGTTATGTCTTTATCAAGAAATTATATCAAGGACACAGCGTGAAATTTTTCCAGGAATCAATGTAATACTTTTTACAAGAATATCTATCAAAGTTCATATAGCATTTGTCCTAAGATTTTCTCAGGTTATTTTACCCCATGAATGCCTTACGGAAAGAGATCCATTTCTTGTGGAATATCTTGGGAGATTCTAACGGAAATGCATCCTAGAACAAATTAAAACGATAGCCTAAAATACCTGTAAGGTCGTCATTGAGAGTTTATTTAGGGGTTTCTTGATGAATTCTTCCAGAACTAAGTTAGTTCAACTAACACCAGTCACACACCAGTGATATATTTCTCAAATATCATGAATTCCTCCAGAGGTTCATTCAAAAATGTCTTCAATGATAGCTTAAGGAAGTCTCCTAAAATACAAACTGAAACTTGATCATAAGCTTCTCTTGATATTCTATCATTAGTTCAATCGAAGATTTCTACCTGAAATTTCGCAATAACTCCTAGAAATATTCACAAGGAGTTTCAGACATCAGAACATCATGTATACGCGCTTCATATCAAGAGCTTGTGATCAGCTGGCCATGCACGCACAACAAAATATATCACGCTAGAGCATGTGCTAAATATGACAAAACAATTTGGTTTTTTTTTCGGTGTTTCTAGAACAATCTCACGAATTTCAGTAACTTGATCTAAACTGTTTATCATTTGATAACTCTCCACGATTATTACGATTATCTTTATTGTCAAAAATGTCGAATGTGACAATCAATCATGAGAAAATGTGTATTTGAATGTATTTGAAAGGCGAAAGTTAAAGAAGCTAGGAACAGGGATTGAACCATTGATTATTTTTTAAGCTGTCCGCAGACAGCTTGAAAGTACTAACATGTTTATTCATAGTGGTTGGGGTTTTAGCATTCGAAAAACTTGCGCTGGCCACTGAAGAAGCCATACTCCGTGGGGTTATTGTACTAGACAAACATAAATGTATAAAAGTACTTCTATCTAGCAGGCAGCATGTGACGAGCCCCACGGCAAAAATGGCATTAATAATTCTCAAAGTAAGTCAAGAAGGAACACTTCGGAAAATCCTGATAATATTTTTTGAGAAATGCTTGAGGTATCCTTGGTAGCGATTGGCAATTTTAACCAAAACATCGATGTAACTGAATATATTCAAATTCAATATGGCGATTCTTTTGAATCGATGTTTTTTAATTGATTAGATTTTTATGTTCATATGAAAATTTACAAGAATCAGCTATCAAAATTTTTAAATTTCTTCTATTGCATAACTTTTCAAGGCTGATATAAATTGATCATTAATAAATCAAATTCATGAAAAAAATATAATCAATTTCTTTTTTCTTAATCTAAACAAAAAATCTAAAGAAGATTTTTTTTTTCGTTTTTGAGTATTCCTAACATTGATTCAAAATCGGTTTTCGGAACATTGATTCAAAACCGCATATCGTTAAACCTTGGTTAAATTCTTCAAAGATTCATGTATTTCTACAAATTTTCGAAAGACTTTGGACTTTTTAAATATTTTCGGAATTTCTTTCCCAGTGAACAACGTATCGTATAAGAATGAGTGTTAGTATCACATATTTATTGCAAAATGCTTTAACAAATTGATAAGTTGTCCTCAGATGAAGTGCTTCAAGATTATTATTAGCTATATAAAAAAATATTTGAAAGATCCTTGTAAGTATGTTAAGTGGAATTCCTCAGAAAACCTTTGGAAAATCCATGAGCAGAATAAGTAGAATTTCTGGAAAATTATTTAGTTGACTGGGGCCCAGATAGCCGTAGCGGTAAACGCGCAGCTATTCAGCATGACCATGCTGAGGGTCGTGGGTTCGAATCCCGCTGGTCGAGGATCTTTTCGTAAAGGAAATTTTCTCGATTCCCAGGGCATAGAGTAGTATCTTCGTACCTGCCACACGATATACACATGCAAAAATGGTCAATCGGCAAAGAAAGCTCTCAGTTAATAACTGTGGAAGAGCTCATAAGAACACTAATCTGAGAAGCAGGCTTTGTCCCAATTGGGACGTAATGCCAGAAATAAGAAGAAGAAGAATTTAGTTGACTTTTTTTTAGATTTTTAGAGGTTATCCCTGAACGAATATTTTGACCATTCACAGGTTCCATTTCATCGCAATTTTCTGCAGAAATTATTCAAGACAGCAATCACTTAAGGTGAAGATGAATCGAAGCCAAACCTCAAATTTTCAAGAGCACAAATCTTGGGAACCAATCATCCGTTTAACCTGAAAACTTAATCGATTGATCCCCAGTTGGTGGTGACCAATCGATTAAGTTTTCTGTTCAATCGCGTGTTCGGTTCTCCAGATTCGTGCTCTTAAAAATTTGAGGTTTGGCTTCGATTCATCTTCACCTTAAGGTGAAACATCACGGAATCCAAAGATGGCCGGCCCAATGGCCGACTTCGCCCCCTACTCACGTTTTCGAAGGCACAAAACTGGAGAAATAGTTGGCAAACGTTCCTGATCTTCCTATTTCAAGCTTTCTGCTAGTGCACAAGGCCAAAATAAAAAGTGCACTGTAGTGAGATACTTTCTTCACGAGATTTGTGCCTTTGAAGTTTTAGTGCAATCTTAGAAGTTGATTCCAAAATGTTTCATCTTTACGGAATTTGGCACCGGTTGATGGTTTCTGCCTTGAACAATGACTATATCTAACATGAATTGAATGCTTTCATTTGGCATATTTGTAGTAAATGTTGATCTTTACATACATTATTGAAAAATATTTCTCCCTAGGCTTGCCAAAATCGGTGGTTCTACCCAAGTCGATTGAAATAATTATTTGATTTTCCCATAATAATTACGATACAATCTTTAAAGGGATATTACTGTCTCAGTTTTCATCCAAAAAAGCTACGGAGGGTACTCCGAATCTAGTAGGCGGTGTGGGCAAAAATGATATTTTAAACCACCCTACTGGTACCTCATGTTTTTATGGGTCGAACGTTGACGAAGACCACATACTAAGGGCTGCGAACTTAGCTGGTGGAGTACCGGAGAACGGGGGCCCTGGCTGAGTATATAATATAGTCCTGGATGCACCCAAATTACGAGCTCTGCATTCCAATAGACCACGATTTGTTGTACGGAAGGCATTTCCCGAGGAGGTACCATTAACGATTCTGATCATTATCATCATTGTCAGTAAGATTCGACAACTTAAAAGTAGTTGTGTATCTTGGTAGGGTATCCGTCCTATTATGGAGGACTTAAGCACGGTGTTGGAATTAAAATCGTATTGCAGTGTCCAAAATCTAAATATTATAGTATTTTGCAATGTCAAGTGTTAAAGCTATCCTTTATCTGGAGTATAGTGAAGTAAAAAAGTTATTTTTGGAATCATACATACATTTTTTTACATAAATCTGAAGCTCTTTCTCTGTCCTATTATTGCGGTATTTTGTCCTATGATTGCGGTAGTGCCGTCTTATTATTGCGGTTTACCAAAAATCATAGATTTTATTACAATCCATATACATTCAATACCACACAATGTTCGAGCATTGAAATTATGCTCCCTCCATGTTAATGACACTGCATGGAACTGTCAGTTTGTGTGACTTTGGACATATCTATGAGGAAAACTAATTCATTACTTTATGTCACGATTCGAAAATAAATCAACAGAATCGAATGATTTTCTACCTACAATTTTGATGCTTTTAACAATATTTCCACTAGCAACACAATTTTAAAGGATTGCTTGCTTGCGATCATCTTTTTTTCAACATATTTTTGGCATATGTCCCGATTTTCAATCAGTTTACGTGATTCTTGGTAAACATCGTGTTTATTTGCAAAATATTTGTAAATAAGAGGAATTACATAAATAAGAGATATAAACATAAACCTTTTGTTTGACTAAATAAATATATGAATAACTCTAAATTATGTCCCTAATTAGTATCTTAATAATATAATTAATGTTTCCAGCAATTACATTTAAAATGACTATTGAAATATCGAATTTTTGAATGAGATTTACAGATACCGCAATAATAGGCAAAAAGCTATTTTAATTGTCCTATAATTACGGTATATGCTTTTTCTCTAAAATATAGAACTTTTATTCAAAATTCAATATTTATCATGTAACTACATCCATACTGAACTGATATACCCGCAACATATAATTGTTTTGGTTCTAAACTTAAAAATTGAAGCTTATGAAAACCCGCCCGTAGATAGAGAGACTGGTTAAAAATAAAGACTTTTCTTGATGCATCATTTAAAACTGTTCTTCCAACGATCAAAATCGTTTAATTTTTAAAGCATTAATTTGGTACAGCATGGGAATATTATAAACTTTCATCATCATCAATAATATCCATAGAAAATAGAGTTTTCGATTAATAATGAGGGTTTAATTCTTATACCGCAATAATAGGGAATACCGCAATAATGGGCAAATTACCCTATATCCCTTTCGGGACGAAGCAGCACAATTGTGCTGGACATAATTTTTCGAAATGGTTCATTTAGGGCTAGTTTCATATATATTTTCTCTCCATCTTCAATTCTCCATAGCCAATGAGTTACGTTAACACCTCATGTATACTACAATTCATTATAAAGTTTCATCAACTGCCAAGAGAAATTTAATTATAAAGGTTAAAAATAGTCCGTTTCGAAAGGGACATTAGTGAGTAAAACGGAGTCATGCAACTGCAAACAGGACTATCAGCTGAGGTCACATATTCTGCAGAGGAAGACAAATTCGCGCTATACAAGACACTAATCCTTCCGTTTGCTATAAACGACCATGAAACTTGGTACGCTGCCTTGGGCTGGTCACTTTGCACGAATACTGGAAGAGCGACAAGAAATGATAATATTCAGCAAAGAATTCTGACGAGGTTGCAATTTCTCAGCTGTTTCTAATGGGATGAACCTGATTTTTCGTTTTTGTTTGACACATAGTTTGAACTTATTGCCTGCCGAAATTCACCTAAATCGATTGGACTACAGCTGAAAAATTGATGTGACTTTAAAGTTGGTGACAACGTCTAATAGACTACCTGACTGTATCTGATTCGCATGATAATTTGAATGTTAAGATCATCATAGTAACAAAAGCCTTCATCTGTGTGAACAAATGTACTTTTTCGCCAAAATTCTATGATAATGCCATTTTCATATCTAACAGTACCACTAAGGAACAATGAACCCATTTCTGACAACTGTGTCGTCCGTCCTTAAACAAACAATTTGAAATGTGTAAATATTTAGGAAGATCTCATCTTGCCATTTTGCTTCATTCATATTAGGGTAACGTTAATCAAACAGATAACGACCCGCATGTCAGCTAGAACAATTTGACGCACACGTGCCCGATAGCACCAGCCTCGTGTAAGTCAACCTAGGTCACCGACAATAATCCATAATCTGCCGCCGAACAATACCGTTGGGTGGCTTCTGTCGCGGATCTCCGGGCTAATGCACTACTTATCATTGCTTCCCAAACCTGACTGCGCCATCCGCCAATTATCGACGTTACATCAGAAGCACGGCTTCGTCACGGTACAAACAAACTAACTAAACTAATCGGTGTCACACCACCATCACATGCATGTTCTATCGGGAAGTTCGTAGAACCTTGGGTACGCATGCAGTTGTAACTAGATACCTACATACCCATATAAAAATAACCGAACCGAATGTCAATGTCATCGTGGGGGGGAGGAGCCACTGGTGGAGCATGCCGTCTTAATCATTGGCCACCACGTCGTCTCCGCCGATGCACAGTGGCCGCACTACACACAAAGGTTAAATTGAAGAAGGACACATTTCTATTATCAACATGATGTGAAAAATAAAATGGTTAAACTTTAGGGAGTAACTATTTCAACACTTCATTTTTTGACCAGCTTTGAGCCACTGCACAGTGGGACGGATTGAGGTTTTAGGAGGAAAGATGGAACTCACGCCTTCAATTGTGATTTTACGTAAAAATAATGTTCTACAAAGTTGTTTCTAATATAAAAACAATTTTTTTGGTCGGAACGAAAATTAGGGTGGCCCTATTTAAAAAAAAATAACCATCAAAACTTTTTTAATTTACGGAATATTGATATAGTTTGTTCTACAAAGTTGAAGATCGAAAAATTTCAAGCTGATTTGATAAAAAAAGTTTTTTCCTAGCTCAAAAATTGACCGTTTTAGAGCATTTTTTGCTATTGATGTAGGGTGGCCCATCAAAAAAAAATTTGAAATATGCGTCTCAATCGTCTAAAGATGAAGGAATGACAACTTTGATGAGATATCTAAAAATAAAAAAAAAAATATAACACAAAAACCTATTTTTGAAGGGCCACCCTACATCAATAGCGAAAAATGCTCTAAAACGGTCAATTTTTGAGCTAGGAAAAAACTTTTTTTATCAAATCAGCTTAAAATTCTCCGATCTTCAACTTTGTAGAACAAGCTATGTCAATATTTCTTAAAATAAAAAAAGTTTTAATGGTTATCTTTTTTTACATAGGGCCACCCTAATTTTCGTTCCGACCAAAAAAATTGTTTTTATATTAGAAACAACTTTGTAGAACATCATTTTTACGTAAAATCGCAATTGAAGGCGTGAGTTCCATCTTTCCTCCTAAAACCCCTATCCGTCCCACTGTGCACTGTGTGAGGATACCATGACGGACGACCACGGTGACGACCTAGACGCGAATGTTCTCAGCTTGCATCCTCACGATGTCACACGTCACAAGCGCAAGTGAACGATGCGCTCGGTTTGCATCGAGCGCATCGACTTTGTGCTAATGAGGCAGCTGGTGCGTGCCGGAACGATGGATGGCATACAGCGAACTTGTCACAAATTCGCGATAATTGTTGATCGTTCGATTTGGGGGCGATCAGGCCACCTACTTGTTTCATTATCTTTGGGTAAATGCAAAGTAAACTTCAGTCATACACATGAAATAATGAATTTTTGATAAGGGTTTTCAAACGAAACCAGGGATTAAATCCTGAGAAAATTTAGAAAATCTGTTATCGCTCTCCATAAAATCATGATCATATAATTTAAGCACATCATGAGAGCATGTTGATCGTATACAGTTTTACAGTATGGCCCATAAAAAAATGCGAAAATCGTCATATCGTGTTGAATGGTAGGTTTTATAAGAAAAATGTGAACGAAACATAAATATTATTCATTATTTGTATTGTTTTATCCAGTTCTCAATAAAGACGAATGCCCCTTCTGGGTAAAGTCTCTCTAAACAAAAAAAAATGTTTTATCCGTTTAAACTCAGTTTTTCGCTTTGGACATGATTTTTATCTATTACTTTCACTTTTCTAGAGAGGAATTGGAAGCATATCTTAAAATTTTATCATGCAGTCATCGAGTTCTATATCTTTCTGATGAAAGCTTCTAAAACATCGACGACGGGGTGAGTTCTTCACAGGCCTTGTCTGCAGCATTCGTCCATATCAAACGATAGAATGGGTTCATACCTGGGCCATTGGAGACTTAAACATATTTTCGAAAAAACGGCTAATTTTGGAGAGCCTTGGTTGAACCTTCATATAAGTGTGTTTGCGATTCTGTTTTGCTCAAAACCTATGAGCTAGTGTAGATATAAGTTGTCCCTATCCAAAGGAACAAATTTATACCTCAAAAAACTGTTTAAGACCTCTGTGTTTACTTTTTATTAAACTTTAACAAAAAATAAAGGTATATCAAACCCATAAGACGCATATCCCTAAAATATAAGACCCTGGGAAAATATTTTATTGTGACCATGAAAAACACGTTCTCTAAGAACTCTTTCATCCTCTGAAACCAAACAAACTAATATTTTCAAAAATAAAGTATGATTTGCGAAGGTAGAAAGATATCACCAGAGTATACGACAATCAAACGCTGTTTCTAACTTTGAGCGGACAAAAAACCTTTAAACTTATTTGCTTAATTACATTATGTTGGTCAGTAAGAAAAATATGACAAAAATTGCTCTAGATAGCGAAGCTATAACAGAATATACTACAGTAATCAAAAATTACTTTCACTCACAAAACAACACAACACAATATCGCTTGTGGATGCTAAATTCACGTGCGAACAATTTTCGCATTTTTTATGGGCCATACTGTATATCCTGCGAAAAAAAAAGAATAAAATAATATATTAATCAGTCCACAGTACAGGAAGTCTCCCCTCTGATCTTATGGCATCTAGTATTTATAACACAGTAATATCGTAGGTACGAGTTAGTAAAAGGTACCAGGGTAATAAATAGAATAATTAATATAGCTTAAGAAAGGTAGACATAACATACAGCTACAGCTCTGTTTAGATCGGGGGGAAGGTGGCATTAGCAGTGCATGATGAAACCCTCTTAACTCTTAACAAGCTTAAAACCTGGGGGACACCATTGCTATCAAATTTTTTGTGGATTGTTTGTCGTGCTAGTAAAATAAAACACTTACCCCTAATGGTAAACAAGCGAGAAAAATGTATTTTATCATCGCTCTCTCTTTGAGGCTCGCTGCTCTTATTTATCAAGCTTGTTACAACTTGCGAAACATTGCCGATCATGGACCGATACAGATGGGATGCTTTTTTAGGCTTGCTTTGATCGTGTTCTTAACGCTGGTGGTAGGTGGTTTTAAGACTCTATGACACTACCCCGAACGCCACTACCCCGAACGCCACTACCCCGAACGCCATTACCCCGAACGCCATTACCCCAAACGCAATTACCCCGAACGCCATTACCCCGAAAGCCATTACCCCGAACGGGTCATTACCCCGAACGCCACTACCCCGAACGGGTCACTACCCCGAACGCTATTAATCCGAATGCATAACATTTTGAGACTTATTCTAGTTAGAGAGTGGGGAAATAATTGTACGTTTCCTTATGAATATTTAACGATTTTGGCTCAACAATGTATTTTTCAAATGTTAGAAGATAGAAAAGCAGCTAGTTTTTCAGCAAATATTTTTTACATACTAAATTTTGTTTTGATTTGCCACATTGCTATGCTCTAGTGGCGTTTGGGGTATTGTGCTCTAGATCAACGTCAACGTAGTTGCGTTAATTTTCATGGTTGTTAGCGTCAACGTTAACGTGTTTGCGTTGAATCAACGTCAACGATCACCGCTAACCCAAGCGTTGATTTTATGTTTCATACAGATTCTCTGGGAAAGTTTCGAAACTTCAATAAACAACAGGTTTCTATGCTGACGCCCGTATCCATGGAAAATTGATTAAAAAAAATCTAAGTTCACTGTGTAGATCAATTTTGGTCAGCCTCTTTGAACGTCAGTTTGTGATTGCTTGGGAGAAATTTTACAAATTGCAAAGATTTTCCTAGCAATATTGTATCCGTCTTAATACCTCTCGCTGCCCAGTAGACCTATTCATATTTTCAAAAATGTCTGGAAACTCCCCAGTCAACCAATACTTTTATTTATCGTTGCGAAATGAACTTCTGGCCAAAATTTCACTTAATTTAAAGTAAATTTAGGTGTGCTTCAAATCAATTATGTGTTTTTGGGCTATTTTCAAGCATTAAAAAATTATAACTACCGAACGAAACATCAAAGTTTATTGGAAATACTTTACAATACTTGGAACATTTCGTATTTTTAATTTCCAGGCATGATGACTATGCATATCTTAAAGTCAATCCCGTTCAAAGTTACCATTTATCTTACGAAAATAAATTGTAAAATATTAATAATTGTAAAGCACATTTCTAAATCCACTGTGGGTGAGCCAAGAGGAACACCGTGAGCTCCAAAGAACACAAAAAATGAACGCGTTAGCACTGCCTTTTCTCAGTCGATGATGATGATTGTTTTCAAATCGTTCTAAATGATCAGTGAAATGCGATCAAAACAATCATCAATCGGAAATAAAAAGCAATGCTAACTTGTTCAATTCATTCGTTTTCGGTACATGTGTCATGCATGATTTAATTATCATCAGGTTGCGATGCAGTGTTCGATCTTTGGGCATTTATTGTAATTTATTGCCTTGAGCAACATGTAAGCTGTTGATGGCCATTGAAGTAATAAATGTATTATGTTCGATTCCCGTTGACAAGGGGATGAAAAAATAATTTTCAGTATATAAAACATACCATGTATATTGAGAAAACTGTAATTTCTGGGTACTGTGGAGAACAAATTTGGATCAAACAATTTTAAAACTTAATTTAATCTTACTAGCGTGTTCGGCAAACTTTAACAGAATAGAAATTGCTTTCAAATAGTGGTAATAGCATGTGGTTTTGATTTTCCACATCCTAGTTATGATTTTTTAAACCTTGAAATAAGCCCAAAAACACATTTTCAACTTGAAGCATATTGAAATCTTTATCAAATGAGCTAAAAATTTGACCAGACATTGTTCTTGGCATGAGAATTCCGAATACAGCTTGACCGGTAGATTTCCAGACATTTTTTCAAATATGAACAGGTCTACTGCCCA
Source organism: Aedes aegypti (assembly GCF_002204515.2). Classification (NCBI taxonomy): domain Eukaryota; kingdom Metazoa; phylum Arthropoda; class Insecta; order Diptera; family Culicidae; genus Aedes; species Aedes aegypti. The sequence goes on from NC_035108.1 coordinate 331,743,343, forward strand.
GCAATCCACAACAATGGGCTGAAATCGTTGCCAGAAAGCGGCTTTCTTTGCCTCCAGCCAGCACACGGTGTCCTTTTTTTACTAATCCAAAAACCAAATGTTTCTGAGTGATCGCCTCCAGGATTCTCATTTTCAAATACAAGTTGCCATAATACCCTAAGTTAGGGTCCCTAACATACCATAGCAGACAAAAGTTTTCATTGCAATCGAAAGTGGCAATGGTCGTAGAGCAAATTTTCCCACTTCCGAGATTGTGGAGCTCTAATATAAACAGCATTTTCCATCAAATCTGACTAAGAGAAAGTCAGTTATCATTCCATAAAACCTGCAATGAGATCAAGCTTTTGTTGTCTCGTTTGTGAGCATGGCATGTTTCAGTGTCTCGGTTATTTTTTTTTTTCGGATCTTCTAATCGTTAACGTTAGAAATAACGAAGTCGTTGACGTTGAATTAACGCTGTACGCTAACGTTATCGTGAAATTGTTTTTCAACGCAATCAACGCAAGCTTCGTTAATCGTTACAGGTTAACGTCAACGAATTAACGAAACGGCGTTAATCGTTGATTAACGTTAACAACCCTGCTAGAGACCACAGTATGTTTGTAGGATCTGAAAGAGGGCCACAACTCTGAAAAGGTTGGAAACCACTGTGTTAGAAGTTAAGTTATCTGGGGCCTTTCTTAGCCTAGTGGTGGCTACAAAAAAGTCATGCTAATGGTGTCTGAGTTCGATTCCCAGATGGTTCAGTTTATTTTTTAAACGGAAATTTCACTGGAATGAAAATCTGAAAGGTGGATGAAGAAGAACTTGGAGAAACATCTGTAAACGAACTTTTGAACTACCTGCATCGTTTTTCGAAAAAAAAAAGATAAGTGGAATTTCTAGATGAATTTCTAAATGGCTACTTCAAGCATTTCTCGAAGGTTCATCTAGAGACGTTGCAATCAAAGTATAGCCCACGGGTTGCACGTGATGTGTGTATCTCTCTAAATCTGATAAATTCCGCTATTTTTTTCCGGGATTCGTGGACAAGTTCGAAAGGTAAAATACCTGAATAAATATCTTACAGAATATTTAAAGAATTAACTGCAGGTGCTATTAATGATATTCCCGGACCGTACTTTAATAATTTAATACGTTTTTTAAATCATTGCAAGAATTATCGTTATGTATCCTGGAGTGCTTTTTGGAGAGGAACTCTTTATTGGGTACCTAGATGCAGTTTTGGAGGAGAGTCTAGATGAAGACTTTGAAAAATTATTAGAGAATTTTAGAAGAAATTCCTGAAGAAATGTCTGGAAGAAACACTAAGGAAGCTTTGGGAGAAAACGAACTGAATGCCTTTCAAATGAAGATCTATCTATTTGACTGACTATAATACAAATATATGCCGGACACTGTACTTTGTATGAGAAATATTTAACAACGACACATCAATAGAGTAAGGTGGGGCAAAAGTTTGACCATAGTGGTATAATCAAAAATTCCATAAAAACAATATCAATTGAAAATATATAAATACTACACACCTCCAACCTATTAGCTATAACTTTGCTGACCAAAAATAAAAATGTCCATAGGTCTGACACTCGGCATTCGAAAGATATAGTAGTCAAGCACCTTCGCAGTTAGTTTGAGAATACTTTTCCAAAAGACAACATAACTAGAGAGTACTTTGAAGAAGACATTTTAATTTTTAAAATATGTACATTATTATAAAAAAGCCATATAAATAAGCTCTAATAAAAACTTCATACAAATAATGGTAAATAAACAAATCACTGTAACTTCTGATTTTCTTGAAGAAATGATTTCAAATTTAGAGAGAAGATGCTTGGATATCACATGTTTTTAATGCTTAACGTAAAGCTGTTTGGTTACTTGGCTGGTTCACAAATTAATAATGATGCACCGTTGAGAAATATTTTGAAGCATTTGAATACCCCTTCCAAAATAGCTCAAAACCTTCAAATCACTTTAACTTTGGACTCCCTCGTTAGAATATTTTCAAATTCGCGGAGAAAATGCTTGAATGCTCTATCTTTCGAATGGCGTTTGCCAAATTGTTGGACATTTTTTTTGCGTTTATAACGGTTTCTGGCACACCGTGGTGCTGTAACAGAGATATATCATATATGGATAAAACATATGTTTTTGGCGGGGTGTGCCCGAACTTTTGCACATGAGCGTATAAGGACCTAGGATCGTAATACACATAAATTCTATCATACTTCTAGAAATGTAGGTAGATAATGATGTGTGAGAGCTAAGCCTCAAGAAAAATCTTAAGTTTAAGAAGATATGTTTAGAAAAATCCAAGAATTCGTACTAGAAAATTTCTTGGAAATGAGTGAAAATCTCGTGATAAGTTAGGCAGCAATAAGATTGTGGTTTGTTTATTAATCCTTCATTGGTATCCTTCAGTTCGTTAAGATCTGAGGTGGCTTCATAAGCTCGCTATCTACTGAATGTACTAAATATGTTTAATAGTTACTAATAATGAATATCCTATAATGTTCTTAAAAGTAACACGCATCCAAGCGGCAGCCCGAATCTTCAAGAGCACAAATCTAAAGAACGAACAGTCCTCTGTTTTTCAGAAGAGTTTCTTCTTTGGTAAATCTGTTATTATTATCCTATTTTTACGATTCAAAGTTAAAAATGAAACAAAAACCAAAGGAGCTTAAAGCTTCAGTAATGGTTCACTGTAGCCTATAATTTGTGAGAACATTTTCATTTTATAAATTTTGAATACAAAAAGAAATTTATCTGCTTCATGATTGTTAAAACGAGATAAATATTTTATTCCACATTCATATTGAAATATCCCATGGAATGTAGGTCATCTGCCCATTTGCTTTTCACTTATTAAATGTCACAATGATACACGGTTGTATCCCGTCAGTCATCGACCTCATAATTTACCAGTCGATAAATTCTCGTTAAAAGCCCAGCTCAATAATTGGTATCATTTGGAAGTAAATCCTCCCTGTTGGACGATTACTTACTTATTCGATGTACTGCCTTCGCTTTCGGGGTTGGTTAGTTAATCGGGGACGTTGTTGGACTAATTATAGATTTTTTTAAAACTTTCAATACGTCAGCTGACAACACACGATACAAGTGCACTGACTGTGGCTGACCGGCAGCAATTGTAAATAAATAACGCAAAACCAAAAAACGACCAGCACACAAAACTAAATAACAAACGCGCGAAATTACTTCAACTTTCACAACACTCTTGAGGTTCTGCTTTGTGTCCGCCGTTGATCGTTTTTTACCAGTTTTTGGTTTTTGCAACGTCAGCAATCTCTGCGGTAGTTGATCGAAATTATCACGAATCACTTTTTTACACTCAAACGATCTTCACAGTCACCAACAATCAATGTCAAACGAAATGTTCTGCTCGAAGCATCGCCGGATCAAGCAGTTTTGCAAATAACTCCAGTCTGCATTCATAAGTACGGATACTCGATCATACAGAACTCTGCCGAACTTGATCACCTTCACCCATATATGCGTGCAGAATACAGAACACTTTTTTTTTGCGAATGGTGATTTTTTGCGTTATCCGGTTTGCCTAAACCACAAGATAGATATCTAATGTCGTGTTCGTTTTTAGGAACTGGGTCGGTGATCAAAACATAAACAAACAAACGTCAAGCAAATTGTAGTTCGGTCGAACCTGAATCGGGTTGGGGTTGAAACTGTGATTCAGAACGGGTTGCGCCAGTTCCAACCTGGGTTGAAAAACGAATTCGACATAACTGAGCTCTTCTTCTTCTCGATTGAGTGAGAGCTGATCGGAGGAACAAGTGATCCAAATGGTTCGTCTCGGTCGGACGGCTTAACGAAAACTGAACGCGATCGCTAACTCGCGAATAAAGTTATACCGAACCGAACGGCGAATGGCGAGACGGCGAGTAAGTGCGTCGAACGAATGGACGGCGTTTCGCGAGGTTCGTCCTGTCTGAAACGTCGCCGCAAAGGGAATTAACTTTGGTTTGCTCACTGATGCGTGGTGGAAGTAGAGCGTGAGAGAGGCTGAATCATGTGGGAGAAACAAAACTGTTTGATAGTGGCCGCTGTGACGATGGACGGGCCCACTAGCACACTAAAGGCTGACTAACGGTAAATTGGCACGACTCTCGTGCGCCGCTAGAACGTGAGGAAGCAAAGGGTGCCGTCAATCGTGATTAGTTTTTCGGAATTTTGAGGATTTAGGCAGAAGGTTTTGAACACATTTAAGGGAATCAAGGTTTCCTTCCAAAACACAAATAAAGGAGACTGTCGCGTTTTGCCCGAAACTCTTAAATATCGCGAACTTCTTCTCAAACATCTTGAAGAGAAGAAGAACCATTTTTTACTTATGACGACAAAACTGAACGTTTGTTCAAAGTCGTTTTGAAAGGTATCTCAAGTGACTATAAGTCACCTGAAGAGATCAAAAATGGAATATATGATAAAGAGAACCCAATGTGGCATTCTCGGAAAGGGCTTTCTCAAGAATATTACTTAGTTCACAAAAGTGATCTGTATATTATTAAAGCTTTAGAAAAAGCAAGACTTATGTTCGATGTTCGTGTGACAACTCCACTCAGTGCTGTCGGTGTCAAAAGTGGGGTCATGGTACCAAACATTACCGCATGGATATCAAATGCATGATTTTCGGAGGTTCTATGCACGCTAAGAACGCCTGTCTTGTGAAGGAAAATACCACAAAAAATGTATACACAAATTGCGGGTACAACCATAAGACCATTCTTCGCGTAGACGAATCGTCGAGGCTGGTACCAGGCAGATGAACGGTAACCTTTTTCGTTGCCCATCATTAACAGATAATTCCAACAAAAATCATCAGAAAATGCACCTACTTCTAGTAAAATATCTCCCTCTGTTGTTGATTTTTTTTAACTAAACAATTGAATCAAATGATTGATGCAATGTTCAAATCCATCACAATGACTGAAATAGTCCCAGTTGGTGTAAAATTTACAAATAAAATTGTTATCGGATTACGTTTCTCTAATAAATCCAAATATTTTTTTAAATATTGCCGGTATTTTTTAAGAATATTATCAAAGATGTATTGTAGTAAAATTCGTAATGCAAGAATTTAATGCATTTAAATCTTTGCGGAAACTTTTGCATTACTCTGAAGAATTGTTGACTTCTGATGACTTTCATGAATCAGGAACTATTCGATTAAGTATTCTGCAATTTTTCTTTACTCCTATTTTTTAGATTCTTCAAAATGTTGCTTTCTGCAGCACGGAAAGATTTTGATACGAAGCTCCACAAAACGTTATGTGAAGCAAGGAGAAACAACAAATGTTGAAGCTGGTAGAACAATAGATGGGTAATGGTGCGATGGAAGATAATTTATAATATTTTCTCTAGAGGTAAATTACAGTATAGTTAAAACATCTCTAATTAATTTACAAATACAACAAATTTCTCAAGAAGGTCCATCAGAATCTTCTTTAGAAATTATTCTTGAAATCTATCTTTGACTTCTGGTTTTCTGGAATTCGGTCAGGAAGCCTCTATGGTATCGCATAAAAATTCAAACCAAGAATATAGATTGCGCCAATAATTGGTAAAAATATTTCTAAAGATGTGTTTTGAGGAAGATCGATACAAATTTCTTTATGAATATTCATATAAATCTTTTCCCCCTACCCAGTTATTTTGCTACAATTTTTTCTGAAGATCCGAAGGCAAGAGACATGGAAGAATTTTTGACGCAATAGTATTTTGGAAATATTTCTTAAGGACTTTTGATGAACATCACGGAAGAATTTGTAATAAAATGTTTGAGGAAACTATTTAAAGGAATTTCCAGAGGAATTTCCAATAGAACTTTAAGCGAAATATCTCTGTATCATATTTGACAGAATCAATTATTTTTTGGAAGAATTACGAGGGGATACTGAACTTTTGAATGATTTAGTAACATTTTTTAGGTTAATGCGGGAACATTTTCCGGAATCAATTTGATAATAAAAAGTAGACATAGAAGAAATGGATGTTCACCAGGAGGAATTCGCTTTGGAAGTATGAACAAGTCCCACAATTTAATTTGACCAATTTTCAAAAAGTTTGCAAAGTTCTGAAGCCACCATTAAATATTCCTTCATGAATTTGAATGAACTAAAATTCTATAAAGAACATCGAAAAGTTTTTTGAAAAACGAAGTCAAAACTGACACGTTGATGCTGTATAAGACAAAGTTTTCTCACTGTTGTTATACAACATATAATAACGAAACTACTGAAGAGATTTTTGTCAATAACAAGAGTCATGTATTTTGCTTCATGTTAAATATATATTTTTTTATTGTTACCAAACATTCTGTGATGGCTTGGATGATTCTGGAGGGGGCCAGCCCCCTTTGGCTAATGGTGTCCTCAAGAAGTTATAGTTCAAACGAAATTTAAAAAAATATTCATACTAAATGTGTTACAAATGTCAAATATTTTGCTTTATTAAATTTTTGAATAAGCCCCAATCAATTTGAATCAAATTTTGAAGTAAGTGCGGTTAATTCGTCTAACAATCTTTGGATAAAACATCCCCTCTGACCCCTCCCTTTTTCTAGGTAGCAGAAAAAGCGTGGCCACGGGGGGTCCAACATTGGCCTCAAACAGATATCACAACATCCAAATGAACTAGAAGGTTGGTGTTCTCGGCAAAGTTGTTCAGCAGATCAAGGGCCTTCTGGAGATGAAAAATCTGATTGAGAATTCATCCGTTAGGTGGCGCTTTTAAAAAAAAAATTTTAATCATTTGCACTCAAGATCCATATCAAGACACCCACCTCTTTGGCTAAGTTGGCGGTGAGGAGTCTGATTGGGAATCATCATTTAGCTGGCGCCAGTAAATATAAAATTTCAATCTTCTCTATCTCAAGAAGGTTGGTGTCTTCGGCCAAGCCGTTCAATAGATTAAGGGCTACCTTGTGATGGAAAATCTAATTATAAACACATCGACTAGGTGGTGCTAGTAACAAATTTTCTTCAATCATTTGTATCTCAAGATTCTTATCAGCTAATCATGGGCTATCTGACCATGAAAAGTCTGATTGAGAATTCAACCGCTAGGGAACGCTAGATACAATTTTTCTTTATTCTTCAGTATCTCGATATACTGGATAAATAAAGTTTCATGTCTAAGGCAGCGCCCATTTTTTACGTAACGCTAAAATTGAAAATTTTTGACAAACTCCCGCCCCCTCCGTTACGCTTTTTGTATGAGAAAATAGAAAATTTTGTATGAGCGGTAACATTTGAGCAACATTTAACACCGCTGACGCTATGACGGATCCCTGTAGTAACTTGTCCGTATGAACATGAAACTATTGAGAACCAGAGCTACCGGTCCAAAGCCCGGATAAAGTTTGGATGGTTGTGATGGTTGTTATCCATGGCCATCATGTAAAGAAAATGGATACAGTGGGGGACCGAAATCCGTTTAGTCTCGAAATCGTAGACGTACGAATCTCGGCCCCCCACAATGAACCCCAACGCCAAGGTGTGATGCGACCCGTGCCGATGGAAGAATGGTTGAGGGGGTTTCATAAATGCTCAATCACACACGGAGCCTGAAGAGCACCAGGGCGAACTCTTCAGTATGCAGCTCTTGCTGCATTATGGCAGGGTAATGATGCAGTTGACCTTTATTTCCCTAGCGACTCGTGGGACCAACAAAATGAATACCAGTGTTAGCAAACCAAACAAAGGTGACGACTGCCTCACACAGTCGGAAAAGATGGAAGTGGAGAACTCACTAAGCCAGCTTGGGCTTACAGAAGACCAGCTACTGTGCAGTTCACAAGAGGAGATGGAATCTACTCCGTCCCAGAAACCCAACGCACCGGGCAAGTCCAGCGTGGGACATTCAGAAGATCCTGGTATCCCCTCGTCGATTGAATCGGTGAACACGGACGACGACAAGGATGATGGAATCAAGGTCGTTATCAACACCCCTAAACCTGTACCATCCAAAAAAGGACCCAAAATGGACGATCCTATGGATGGTGAGGAAGCTGAAGGCAATGTAACTCCCAGAAAAAACCTAACGCGCTCACAAAGGAAGCAGCTCAAAGCTCTCCGGGAAAGCGGACTAAGCCGAAACGAGGCTTTATCCAAAATCCTGGCAAATGAGGGTACTGTGCTTGCTTCTTCTAAGCGAACGAGAAACGACCTTGATAAATCTGCTACGGTTGAAGAAGATTCAAAGCCGAAGAAGATGAAACATCAGTTAGATCCCCGAGAGCGCGCTGAAAAATCCTCAAGCTCAGTGCCACAAAATGGTGGGTCCAAACGACAAGCCACTGGTCAGAGCTACAGCGATATGACCAAGCGTGTGAAGGTCGGGATAATACCCAAAGACTTTCCAACCGCCCAGCTCACGACGGCTCAACTAGACGTTCTACAGGATGCTCTGGAACAACAGCGTGATGAGCCACTGAAACCCAAATTCTGTAACCTTGTCTACAAATCTGGCTACATGGTTCTAATTTGCAAGGATCAAGAGACAGCTGAGTGGGTGAAAGAAATAACACCTTCAGTAAATACCTGGGAAGGTGCTGAGTTGGTTGCACTGAACGAGGAAGACATTCCCCGCCAAGAGCTTCTTCGAGCATTCTTCCCTCAAAGCTCAACCTTCGCGGACGAACGCATTAAGGCTCTCATAGAGAGCCAGAACGGGTTGAAAACAACGAATTGGCGTATCGTGAAAAGGTCCATCCTCAATGACATCCATGTCGAATGGATCTTTACGGTAGATGGATCGTCAATGGACATGCTGTCGAAATCCAAGTTCATCCTCAACTACCGATTTGGAGAAATCCAGTTGAGGAAAATTAAGAGGACACCCTCCGTTTCCAACCACAAGCCGAATAAGGAGCTGGCCCAAGAAAATTCTGAGGAAGCCCCTGATTCAAACAGTGGTAAAAGGAACGCAATTTCTCGCCCAAAGACCACCATGAAGGCTAGCGTGTCCGCTCCTAAAGGAAAAGTTCCGAGCTCAGCTTCAATTCCCTGCTCAAGTGGTACCAACCCAAAGGTATCTAAAACTAGCAGTGGAAAAGAAATGAGTGAAGTCTTGACCACAGGGGCGAAATTCGCAGGCCTGGATGTGATGGGTGGGAAAAACAAAGTTCTGAAACCTAACCCGAAACAAAACCGTGATGATCCGCAACATCCAAAGAAGGGCGATGCTCGCCTGGATAAAAGCGGAACTCCTAAATATGGCGCTTAAGGCAGTTCAAGTGAATCTCCACCACGCACAGAGTGCAACAGATGTACTCTGTCGGAGATTCACAAAAGAAAAATTGACGGTGGCGCTTATTCAGGAGCCGTGGGTCAATAAAACCAGGATACTAGGTATTCAACTAAACTCATGTAAGTTGGTATATGATGATAGCCAGCTATCTCCAAGAGCGGCTATCTTAATACGCAATAACACTAAATGTTTTCCTATTACAGAATTCATTAAAAAGGACATCGTGGCAGTCAGGATGGAGGTGCCCACCGCTAGGGGAAAATCTGAGATCCTCATGGTTTCAGCGTATTTTCCTGGCGATGCGGAGAATATTCCTCCACCAGAGATAGCTGCGATTGTCCATTACAGCCGTATCCACAACATCCCGTTCGTCATTGGTTGCGACGCGAACGCGCATCACACCGTATGGGGAAGTACAGATATCAACACCAGAGGTGAGTATCTTTTACAGTTTCTTTCCTCCAAAAACATCAATATATGCAATGTTGGCGACAAGCCTACATTTTCAAACTCCATTCGACAGGAAGTGTTGGATTTGACTTTATGTAGTCCATCTATTTCTGACAAAATAAAAAATTGGCATGTTTCTGATGAAACATCAATGTCAGACCATAAACACATAATATTCGACTGGGAAGGGGGTCTAACGATAGAAAGAACGTTTAAAGATCCTAAGAAAACTGATTGGGAAACCTATTCAGCAATTCTCCAATCTGAATCATACATAATTGAAAATAATATTAAATCCATAATGCAGTTGGAATCGGCGTCCACCTGCATTAAAAACAAAATTCTTAATGCTTTTCAAGAGAGTTGTCCGACTAGAACAACTAGTTCGAGTAGAGATGTTCCATGGTGGAACAAAACTCTAGATAAGCTCAGAAAAACAGCGCGTAGAGAATTTAACCGCGCTAAGCGTACTTCCGATTGGAGCCTATACAAAAAAGCTCTAACAGACTATAATAAGGAGCTAAGGCGCTTAAAACGGAAATCATGGGTTAGTATGTGCGAGAACATAGAGATGACCCCCGTGGTAGCCAGGCTTCAAAAAACACTCTCAAAAGAACACTCCAATGGTCTGGGTAGTATCCGTAGAGTCGACGGTTCATTCACTGTAGAGCCAAGCGATACATTGAGTGAAATGTTAAGAATTCACTTCCCTGACTCAATTCCTCAATCAAGAATAAGTGAAGAAGGTACTGAGATTGTTGTTTCAGTTCCACAACAAACCATATCTTTGGTTTCTGGGACAAAAAGAGACGCAATTAAGGTTGCCAAAGAAGCTTTTACTTGTGCCAGAGTTGAAAGGGCTGTGAGATCTTTTGAGCCATTCAAATCTGCTGGCATGGATGGGATTTTCCCAGCGTTAATCCAAAAAGCGGAGAAAACGCTAATCCCACACATGGTAGAGATTTTTAGGGCGAGCTTGATTTTAGGGCATGTTCCAGATGATTGGCGTCAAGTTCGAGTTGTCTTCATTCCTAAAACAGGTAAAAAAGACAAAACAAATCCCAAAGCATTTAGGCCGATCAGTTTGTCATCCGTGATGCTTAAAATCATGGAAAAGGTATTGTGCGAATACATAAATTCTAAATTTATGAAAGCAATGCCTCTTTCACAACACCAATTTGCGTATCAGAGTGGCAAATCCACGATCTCAGCACTACATTCGTTAGTCAATAAGATCGAAAAAAACACTACAAGCTAAAGAAATCGCTCTTGTAGCATTTCTTGACATTGAGGGTGCATTCGATAATGCTTCTTATTCGTCTATAGGATCGGCAATGTTGAGGAGGAATTTCGACCCATGCATTGCTACCTGGGTACATGCTATGCTAGCCAATCGACAGATCTCCTCTGAGCTAAGTGGTTCGTGCGTCACTGTAAAGGCTACAAGGGGGTGCCCACAAGGTGGGGTACTTTCACCGTTGCTTTGGTCACTGGTGGTGGACGAGCTTCTCGATAGCTTAGAAAGGAGAGGCTTCGAAGTGGTAGGATATGCAGATGACGTGGTCATTATTGTACGAGGCAAATTTGAAGACGTTATATTCGAAAGGATGCAGCTAGCTCTTGATCATACCTTTTCCTGGTGTCAACGAGAGCAACTAGGAATAAATCCTTCCAAAACCACCATCGTACCTTTCACAAAACGTAGGAAGGTACAATTGAGAACCCTTCTCCTAAACGAAACACAATTGACTTGCTCAAAGGAAGCCAAATATCTTGGTGTCATACTTGACTCCAAGCTAAATTGGAATTCACATCTTCAAACAGTGGTGCAAAAAGGCCTCAATTCACTCTGGGTATGCTCCAGAGCACTTGGTAAGAAATGGGGCCTGAAACCAAGTATGATTATGTGGATCTATAAAACCATTGTTCGTCCTAGAATAACTTATGCTTCTCTTATCTGGTGGCCTAAAACAAAAGAGGCTACGGCAAGGGCAAAGTTAAATAAAATCCAACGTATTGCCTGTATAGCAATTACTGGTGCACGCAGTACACCCACCTCTGCCTTAGACGCGATGCTTAATCTGCCCCGGCTGGATCAATTCATAAAGCTGGACGCTGAGAAAAGTGCGTTGAGGCTGAAACGAACAAAAACCCTACTATCAGGTGATCTTACGGGTCACCTCAGTATATTAAATGAATATTCTATAAATCCAATTGTAGAAAAGTGTAGTGACAGGATGGAAATGGTAGTCAACTATGACATACCCTATAAGGTGATCATGTCTTCTCGTCAAGAATGGGAAGAAGGTGGACCCAACATCCCTCCAGGGTCTATTAAATTCTACACAGATGGTTCCAAAATGAATAATCTGGCAGGTTCTGGAGTCTACGGACCCCGAACAAAAACCTCAATTCACTTAGGACAGTGGTCTACAGTATTTCAGGCAGAAATATATGCTATCTTAGAATGTGCGTTACTATGCCTGAAGAGGAAATACAGACACGCAAGTATATGTATTCTCTCCGACAGCCAAGCGGCTCTTCAGGCGCTTAACACTTACACGTGTAACTCAAAACTAGTGTGGGAATGCATTCTAGCTTTGAAAAAACTAGCTCTCTGCAATCGAGTTAACTTATATTGGATCCCAGGGCATGCGGGTCTAGAGGGAAACGAAATTGCTGATGAGCTGGCCAGAAACGGATCTGCTAATAGGTTCACTGGCCCCGAGCCATTCTTCGGAATATCAGACAGTTTCTTAAAAATGGAACTGAACAACTGGCTGGTTAGCCAGACCTCATCAAACTGGGATGCATCTCCTAATACGAGTCAGTCAAAAAGGCTTGTAAATATAAACCCAAAGAAAACCCAACAACTATTAGGTCTCAGCAAAAGGGATCTCAGTTTATACACTGGTCTAGTAACAGGACACTGCCCCAGCAGATACCATTTACAAAAGATCGGTGTTGTTCAAAACTCCAACTGTCGCTTCTGTGACGATGAGCGAGAAACATCAGAACACCTCATCTGCTATTGCAGTGCACAAATCCATTGTAGGTCCAGGATATTTGGTAAGCCCTTCTTAGAGCCTGCCGATATAAGGATCGCAACCCCCAGCAATGTTATAGGCTTTATTAAGCTAATTGCACCAGACTGGGGGAATCCTCACACTGCAGCTTAGGACCATTATTTCTCAATAATAAGGTGTTCATGAGCTCAGAAGTACATAGATCATTTAGTGACATACATGTCACTGGATGATGTATGTACTATACATACAGTAAAAGGGTATATCACAATAGTTCAAGATAATTGGACGCAGTGATTCAACACCCGACAAAGAAGGAAAAAAAAACATTTGAGCCTACTCCCCTCCTCCTCCTAGAGCGTTACGTAATTTGTGGATGCCGCCTAACGGAGGATCCTAATTCAAGCGTATGCTAGAATTAGGGCGAATGTAACATAATCGATTTCTCTTTATCGATCTTCTCTTCTGTGAATAAAAGTGACAAGATGCAAACTTGTTGCCATGTCTCTCCCTCAGAATGCAAGAGTGCTTCACTGACTAGCGTTTTCCTGAAGTGGAAAAGTGCTAAGAAACTTGCATCTTATCAGCTTTATTTGTAGAAGAGGGGATCGATGAAGAGAAATCGATCATATTACTTACGCCCTTATTCTGGCACACGCTTACATTGAGGAATAAACCGATAGACGGCGGTACAGCCATCTCTCCATAACTTTATATTCATAATCTTCAATATTGAGTTATAGAACCATATTGAAAGTTGGTTTTCATGGCTTCTGTAATAGTCTCTTGAAGCGCAGTTGCAGTTGCCATGTCTCTCCCTCAGAATGCAAGAGTGCTTCACTGACTAGCGTTTTCCTGAAGTGGAAAAGTGCTAAGAAACTTGCATCTTATCAGCTTTATTTGTAGAAGAGGGGATCGATGAAGAGAAATCGATCATATTACTTACGCCCTTATTCTGGCACACGCTTACATTGAGGAATAAACCGATAGACGGCGGTACAGCCATCTCTCCATAACTTTATATTCATAATCTTCAATATTGAGTTATAGAACCATATTGAAAGTTGGTTTTCATGGCTTCTGTAATAGTCTCTTGAAGCGCAGTTGCAGTTGACGTATGTTTAGCATAACTATAACGCATAAGTAACGCATTGTTAAAAAATTGTGGTCGGCCATACATTGGCGCCAAAATTTTCAACCTTCAGAAAGCCCTCAATCTGCTGAACATCTTTGCCGAAGACACCTTGCGGAAGAGAAGATTGAAGATGAAATGGGCCTCTAGCGGAATCTCAATCAGACCCTTCTTGATCAGAGTCCTTGACCTGTTGAACAGCTTTGCAGAAGACACCAACTTTCTAGCTTAAAAGGATTTTGAGATACAGATGATTGAATAAAATTTGTTACTGTTGCCACCTAGTGAATGAATTCTCAATTAGATTTTTCATCGCCAGATAGCTTTTGATCTGCTGAATAAATTTGCCGAAGACACCAGCAATTTCGGACCGCTTGTGTCCATGTTTTTTCCACTAGCTAGAAAAGGGGGAGGGGTAACGGGGGATGTGTCACCCAAGGATTGTAAGACCAACTAATTGCATTTATGTACTTCAAAATTTATTTCAAGCTGATTGATCTACATGGTGATTACTATTTCCTGTCAGTAAAATAAATAATCGTAGAACTAAGATACTTGTATTAATTTCAATTTCCAGTGTATCCAGCTTTTTACGCTAGCTTACCATAAATTTTGAATTACCCCTTTCTGACATTTCTTGCCAACACTATAATGTTTATGGTTTGATCCACGGTATACATAACAAGGTAGGCTATTCCCACGTGTAAACCACGATTTTCAATAAAATATGTGTCGTCATTCCTATCGTCAAGCATGAGGCTAGAAGGATAGAAAAAGAGAGCAGGCCTTGCTTTCTCTTGTACTCGTTCGAGTTTGCGATAGGAATGACGTCACTACCAAGTGTTATTTTTCGGAATATAATACCTTGTTTCTTTTTATCGTGGTTGGATCTTAGTAAGCTATTCAAGGGTAAAAATTTGCATTCTTGTTTACAGAAAATGAAAATCGGTAAATTCCATAACTTTCTAATCAACATTAAACCCTTGACTATTTTTGGTTTTGTAGAAACAATCGCATTCCCATTAATGCTGAAGAAAAATTAAGCGAACTGATGACAACGAAGAAAGTTTAGAGGATATTCTATTTAAATTTAACAGCGCAAGCAACGATCATCGTTATTTCTTTATAATTATCCTTCAAAATCATTTATTTTTTCTGCCGTTCTGACACATATTTAATAAAAATGATTCTTCCATTTCACTCATTTTACAAGCATCAAATACATTAAGTTTTGCTCACAAATGATGAGCAATATTTGGATAACTCTATTCCCATATATGTTCCACATCAGCATGGTGAAACATTTTATTATATTTTATTAGGTGATGCTAGTCGTAAACTGCATATATCTCGGCAAAAATATGAACGTCTCATACAAGCGTTGCCCTTGTAGATAACTTGAACGGAACACAAATTTGAGCCAATTATCCCCATCTTCTCATTATGTCCACCTTGGCAATGAATAGTCCCAGCCGATTCTCATGATTATTGATCTCAGATTTTCAAATATATTTCTAATCCATTTTAGTCTAGTACAGTAACTGTTTGTTCATCACATCTACATCCTCCATGACTTTCATCAACCCCCCAGAGATTTATAACATCCGGGGATCTATTCCAGAGCAGCGAAAATTTCTACACAAATATCATTTTTTTACTTGTTATCATGTATTATCCATATAGTTATGTAAGAGATAATGAATAAATGTTATGCTCTTTGTATATTTCATCTGATTTTATGAATAACATAATACATTGGATTTCAAAAATATTATTTCCTGAAGTGAGTGACATCTACTCATTTTCGCAAATTTCAGATTTAACAAAGTGAGTAAGTGTTCTCCCATATTGACATTTGACAATGTTACTCTAAAGTGAGTAACGATGGTGTTACTCACTTTTGAGCAGTTCCACTTTGTTCCGAAGTGAGTCGAAATTGAAGTTACTCTCTTTTGAGTAGATTTGAACGAGCGTGTGGGCTCACAGTGACAGATCGTGACAGCAGAATCTCGGCTCACTGTGACGTACATAAATTTTGTATCGGTTTCTCCCTCCCAGACAATAACTATCAAAATTGAATAACACCTCGTATTTTTATAGCTAGCGTAAAAAGCTGGATATTCGGTTTCATAGATCTATAACATTTGTCTTGATTATGCATAGATAACATAATTTTTGATTCACTTCAACATCCATCCACATGCAACATTTTGAAAGCACTACAGTTGACACGCACGTCATGTAGAAGTATATATTAAAATCAAACAAGGCATTTTTTTTTTAAATACGATTTTCCATAATTAGTCCTTTGCTAATCCTGTTTGTCCATAAGATTGCGGTAAAATGCTGTTCCAATTGTGGGAACGTTTGAGCGGTGTTTGGTCAAAAATACATATCTGAATAACGTGTGTGTCATCTGTAAGTTCTTTGTAGCGACGCATATGACTAAATATTAAGTTGAATCAAGAAAGATTCAATCTAAACTTTGTTAAGACAAAATTTAAAGGTAAACTAAAAAGTATGTACACTGGAAATTCAAATTCATAAAAGCATAGTTTTTTTTTATGATTATTAACTTTACTGACATGAAATAGTAATCACCCTGTACATTACATTTATTGGTATTACAATAAAACCGCATCAACAATTCCACGCCATACAACTTGGCTCGCAGCTGCCTCCCTCCATCCTCGGCTGCGGCCCACACTCACCAGATCTTGCAGCACCTGGTCAGCCCACCGTGCTGCGCTCCTCGCCTTCTTGTACCTGTCGGATCAAAAGCGAACACTATTTTTGCATTGTTCTTGTCCGGCATTCTTACAACATGCCCCGCCCAACGCATTCTTCCAGCTTTTGCTACCTTCAGGATTCATCCTTCGCCGCCACACACCGTTCTCCTGCACACCGCAAAAGATCGTCCTAAGCACCCGACGTTCGAAGACTCCGAGTGCTTGCAGATCCTCCTCGAGCAATGTCCACGTTTCATGCCACCGGTCTAATCAGCGTTTTGTACATGGTACATTTGGTGCGGGGATGAATCTTTTTTGACCGCAGTTTCTTCTGGAGCCCATAGTAGGCACGACTTCCGCTAATGATGCGCCTTCGTATTTCCCGACTTACATTGTTGTCAGCCTTCAACAAGGATCCGAGGTAGACGAACTCATCTACCACCTCGAAGGTATCCCCGTCTATCGTAACGCTGGTTCCTAGGCGAGCCCTATCATGTTTGGTTCCACCCACCAGCATGTGCTTTGTTTTCGACGCATTCACTACCAGTCCGACTCTTGTTGCTTAGCGTTTCAGGTGGGTGTACATTTCAGCCACCGATTCAAATGTTCTTCCGATTACATTCATATAATCAGCAAAGTAAACATATTGACTGGACCTTGTGAAAAACATGCATCGGCTGTTAAATCTGGCTCTCCGCATGACACCCTCTAGCGCAATGTTGAACAACAGGCACGAAAGTCCATCACCTTAGTCTTAGGCCCCGGCGGGACTCGAACGAACTGGAATGTTCGCCCGAAATCTTGAAGTAGTTCTGCACACCATCCATCGTCGCTCTAATCAGTCTTGTGAGCTTCCCGGGAAAGCTGTTCTCGTCTTGTACTGGTCCTGTACACCCAGTACTGGCCTTTTAAAAATTCAAGATTCATCTCAAACTTTCAAGGGTTAACCTACGATGTTTCAACTTTGATTCAACTAGCTAATGAAAATAGAAGGAACAAAAGCACTTCTTAAAATATATGCAACAAAAAATCATTACTCCTTCTTCTTTCTAGCATTACATCTAGCATTGGAAAAGAGCCTGCAGCTCAGCTTCTTATAAGCACTTCCACATATAATAACTGAGAGCTTTATCTGCCAATGGACCATACTCGCATGTATATATCGTGTGGCAAGTACGAAGATACTCTATGTTCAGTGAATCGAGAAAATATCCATTACGGAAAGATCCTCGACCGGTGGATTCGAACCCTCAGCATGGTCTTACTGAATAGCTGCACTTTGAACGCTACGGATATCTGCGCCAATTGTTGAACGGCTAGAAGGCTCGCTAATTGTTGAACCACCATGAGGAATACACGAACTGTTCGAAGGTGAGATTTTAAGACGTACAACAATAGGTAAATGACCCTATGAGCTGAATATACTTTTGTTCAACCGCAACTGCTGTTATACAACATTAGTTAAGCGGACATATTTATTATTAGCCAAAAAATGTTTTTTTGGTTTTTATGCGTATCAATTTGCTTTTAGTCAGTCTTTATGCCAAACTGTGAATAGGCAGAAATAACGAAAAGACGTCAGAAGCTCACGAAGAAGTCGTTGGTTAGCTTTATTGATTATGCGTAGATGCGTTTTCTTGCCTTAAAACATTTTTAAAACTGTAAAACTAGTTAATGAGGTTTAACGAAGTATAAACAAAGTTTGGAAACAAATTTCAGGGTATACAAAACTCAATTGTCGTGAGAAAAAAAAACATACATTTTATCTTCACAACGCAAATCAAAATCATACAATTGCGGTAATGAATGGGTCACAGTTTCTTAGGTAAAATAAGTTTTAGTCTAATACATTCCTGATACTACTCAAACATGTTCACTTGAATTCTAAAACCAATTTAATGTCCAAAAATCTACATGTCTTTAATGTTTAAAAAATATAAAAAATATAACTTGTCGAATTTTTCTAAATTTCTAATACATAATCATTGATGTAGATAACTCTCAAAAATTGATCGCTCAAAACGTTTTTCCTTATTCGTATGATATTTGATTATTTTGATGGCTTTTTCAATAACACAATATATGTCGAATTAATTACAGAAAACCGATTGCGATTTCCTTGATAAATTAAAAAAAATGGATGTTCCAAGGTTTCTACTGGACTGATGCATATTTTAAAGTTTTTGCTCCGCTATGCTTAGGGTAAATGACCAAATAGTGGAGGTATTAAGCAAGCGCCATTCACATTTTATAATTTCCGAGATTAATGTAATTAATAATGCTAATAAATTTTACTTGTATCATGTTCAACAATGTCTCGCGCACCTCTTCTAACAATAAAATATTTAAGAAATTCACCATTTGTACTTGCAATTTGCTAAATATTGAACCAACTAACTGCTCCTATAGTTGCGGTAGTGTTCCTATAGTTGCGTATGAGTGTTCCTATAGTTGCGGTATAAAGTGTTTTTTTAAACCAATGAGTTCTAAAATATAAATTCAATCAATTTACTAGCATTTTTGAAAATAGTTAACAAGTAGGGAGCCGGATCCTATTCTTGGCACTTTTGATTCACTTCGACAGTGGGGTTTTTTGATAGCTACTTAGTTCATATTTGACCATAATATGCGTCGCATTAAAGTGCTTCTTATTGCAAGGTTTCAGACAATTCGTCCGAGATAAACCCCCATGCCAAAGTGAATCATGGGAGTGCCCAAGTAGTTCTGCACCCTATTGCCTTTTTTCCAGCTGATGAAAAATATATTTATTATATATTTTATGTTGTAGGTATTTGTAATACATAGCTTGCAGTAAAATTAATCTTGATTTCGGCAGCATAGAATCTTCAAACATTCTGACCCATCATTCAATCGATAGTTAAAAAATATAGTCTATGAACAACAGTGGCGAAAGTATGGGGTTTGCTTATCTGTGGTTTTATGGTAAATAAATAAGTGGAGCAAATTTGAAGCTCATTACAGTATTCGCAATAATTGCATGCTAAGACAAACAGAACATAAAATAATCAAAATATACCAAAATCTTGTGAAGAACAAATGAAGTAGTTATTAGGGAAATGAAAGAATATACTAGAATATAAATTCGAATGCAATCCAATTTATAATATCATATATTGATATATTACAATTCATATCAATCGAGATGTTAACCATCCGCTGCAAAACTAAACATCACCGTTACATTAGTATGACTGCTTGCGTGTTCAACTTCGAACACGTTTCGACTTCCGCGGATGGCCAACACGGCTTTCGTTTTTGGATGTAGAAAAAACGAAGTTTCATCACCGTTGTACACTCTCGACGGGTCTTGAAGGATGTCTAATAGGCCACGTTCCTCCAAGTATAATGAAACTTGGGTGAACCAGCCGCGAATGTCGGCCTCGGATACTTTGGCACTAGCTGAAGAAACAGCTTCAGGTGTCCTCAAAGTGATAGATTTGTGTCTTCCAAGGAATCCGTTGAACCATTTCCGTCCTGCAAAGTACTTAGCTTATAAGATGAAATTGGGTATCATAAGTGATGCAGATCTTACCGGGTACGTTGTTCCGATAAGGATTGGGTCTGGAGGTGGCATCAAAGAAAGATTTGATTTTGGAGTTTAAGGTTTCTTTTACAACTGGGATGCCTCTCTGTTGTCACTCCTCCAACCACACAACGAGCTTTTCCTCCTCCTCTTTGGATATCACTGTTGCAGGGCCTTTCCGAGTTTTCTTGCTCTATTTGCTACTCAACCTGAATCGGATGGTAGACTCCGGGATATCGAACGACTTCGAAGCACGGTAAATTGATTGTCTCCCAGTTTTCACATTCAGTACGGCCTGATGCACTGCATTTTCATCGTACTGGATACGCTTACCAACACGCCGCTTCTTTTTTTGACCCGATTTGTCTTGCGATGCCATTCTAGAATAAACTGGTAATTTATCTTATGTACAGATAATATTAGAGCAGTAAATGTACCTACTGAATGTGCTCAAGTAACTGTTAAATTGAAAAAAAAAAACGGGTTAACGCGAAAATTATTCACTGTAAAGCCTGATTTGCTACTGAAAAGGAATCGCTAAAGAAATTTCTCGTCGATTCCTTGCAGAAATTTTCTACAGCGACTCCCATTTGAATTGACAGTTCTTTTCAACTGCGTACTGCGATCAGAAAAAAGCGCTTCCTTGATCGATTCCTTGCAGGAATTTTCCATGCATCAAGATAGGCCGAGAAATTACTTGTCAGCAGCGAATCAGGCTTAAATGCCAAACTGCAGATCACGAAAACATAGCGCAACTAAAGGATCACAGTGTGCTGTGGTGTACCAATAGTGGAGGTACTGATTTTATCGTTATTTTGTCATTATTAGCTATGTTTCAGGTTTAAAATGATAAATAAACATACTACTTAGGATGTTAAAACATTTTCATTGAATATTTGGGTCAGATAATTGTGATTTTCATTGTTTCGGGCAAGCTTGCTACTATGAAAATGTTAGTGAATGGCGCGTGTTTGAACCGGTGCATGGAAAGTTATATACAATACTTAAATTAAGAATATTTGTGACATCCATCATGTTCCAGAAGAAAGGTCAGTTACAAATAAGTTAATTATTTCTTTATTAGGCCCATACCGCAACTATTGGTGCTACCACAACTAATGGATCATTGACCCTAATCGGTGTCAATTATGATGGAAATCATTCTTCCAAATTTTGAAATGATTTTGGAAGAAATGTGGTTGTGCACACGTCATTTGAAGTTTATATGGAAAAGACGAATCTTTTGTGTTGTGTCCTCTACATACTCGTCATAATGATCTATGGAAAAGTGAAGAAACTCTTCTCATGTAAAATCTTCCCAGCTAAATCTTTACCGACATTTTGATGGGACGAAAGGATGATTTGTTATTATGTTTAACAAAGTCTTAATCATACAAAGATGACCATCATATTACTTTCAGAGCAACACTCCTTTTTTGCTGTAGAACATAGCAGCCTAGATTACTTTGATCTATTCTTCAAGCCAGAAGCACCACTGTTATTGTGTAGATGTAGTATGCTACATGCAAACACACTTTATGGTGATGAATAACAATTTATACTGACGTTCAATCAAAATGTGATCTTGGCCCAAGTTGTAGCTTAAAGGATTCATTTGTTCAATTTTCCATAAAATATTATGACGACAAGATAGAGGGCTGAACACAGAAGGTTGACGTTTTCCATAGTAATCTCCATATCAACTTCGAATAGCGTGTGCGCAGTCAAATATCTTTCGAATTATTTCTAACTTTGGGAGGATGCTATTTACAATAATAAAAATAGTTTAATTTTCAAAATTTGCATCACTCTAGTGTCCACTTCATAAAATGAGCAGGCCTTAATTTATGGATGATAACATTCTCTAATAACTTGATAAAGAATGCAATCACAAATTAGGTACCTCAAAAATAAAAGTTTGAATCAAAATTTGATTTCAAATTAGGACCACTCTACCCATACACTCCCGTGCATAAATTTTGGTTCACCGCATGGGGTAAGACACTCATTAATATTGGTATTAATATCCGTTAGTACGGATTAATATATATTATTTTTATGATATCATCGAGATAGCCACGATTTTCTAAAAAAAATCTGACATCTCAACAGGAAATACGTCTATTGTTCGGTATATTTACCACATGATGAACCATCCCCAACGGATGACTTCAAACGAGTTGTCGTACACTGCGTAACAAAAGGCCTTCCGCTGATTGTGGGCAATGATGCCAATGCTCATCACATCATCTGGGGCAGCTCGGATATCAATTTGAGAGGCTCCAGTCTGATGGAATACTTAAGTAGTACAGACCTTGGATTACTTAACATAGGCAATCGCCCAACCTTCATGGTTTCTAATAGAGAAGAAGTGTTAGACATAACGCTCTGCTCGAATAGAATCAGTCACGAGTTGACGAATTGGCATGTATCAGATGAGGAATCATTATCTGATCATCGCTACATCTTCTTTGAACATTCAAATGTAACTGCGCAGACTTTGCGTTTTAGGAATCCCCGGTCAACAAACTGGGAACTCTACATTGAATTGGTTGCGACCAAATTTCATGGATATTCTCCGTCCATTGAAAATCCAAGTGATCTGGATGATGCCGTTGATACTACAACATCCTACATTGTGGAAGCTTTTGAAGAAGCATGTCCTCTGCGGTCTGTAAAGACTACAAGAGGGACCCCATGGTGGAATTCCGATCTGACTAGACTCAGGAAACAATGTAGAAGGAGTTGGAACAGACGCCGTTCAGCTGGATCAGAGTCGTTCAAGTCAGCTCGCAAGGCTTACAAGAAGGCTCTTCGTTCTGCTGAACGATCCGGCTGGAAAAACCTTTGTACAAATGTTTCCAGTTTGAGTGAAGTCAGTCGGTTGAACAAAATTCTTGCAAAATCTAAGGATTTCCAAGTGAACGAAATTCGCTTACCTAATGGTGACTTTACTTCTTCCGATGAAGAAGTTTTAGAATGTTTATTCAATACACACTTCCCCGGATGTGTGGACATAGCATCTACGGATGAACCAAATGTCTTTTCATGTAGTTACGAGTCTCTGGCCTCGGCTCGCAGTATCGTAACTACTGAATCGACTCAATGGGCACTTAATAGTTTTGCTCCTTTCAAATCTCCAGGAGCGGATGGGATTTATCCTGTTCTGCTCCAAAAGGGATTTGAGTCTATCAAACATGTTTTGAAAAAGCTACTTGTAAGCAGTTTTGCTACCGGGTACATTCCCAAATCCTGGCGTGATATTACTGTAAAGTTTATCCCAAAAGGAGGACGTGCGTCGTATGAGGAAGCGAAGAGTTTTAGACCAATCAGTCTGACCTCTTTTCTTCTGAAATGTCTGGAACGCATTATCGATCATCACATCCGTGATGTTTATTTGGCAAACATGCCTCTTCATGTGAATCAACATGCTTACCAATCTGGAAAGTCCACTGTGACTCTCTTACACAAAGTTGTATACGATATCGAGAAAGCATTCGCTCAGAAGCAATCCTGCTTGGGTGTTTTCTTGGATATTGAGGGTGCCTTTGATAATGTGTCTTTCGATGCCATATTGGACGCCGCACGAAACCATGGGCTACCTACAATGATTACCAATTGGATTCATCAAATGCTCAAAAACCGACATCTCTTCTCGACATTGCGTCAAGCAGCGATTCGAAAATTGAGTGTTTGCGGATGCCCCCAAGGGGGAGTCTTGTCACCACTTTTGTGGAATCTCGTAGCAGATACGCTATTGAGGCAACTCAATAATTGCGGTTTTCCAACTTATGGATTTGCCGACGACTATCTAGCTCTGATAGTTGGTATGTGCATAAGCACCCTATTCGACCTGATGCAAAGTGCTCTTCAGGTAGTCGAGAGTTGGTGTCGCCAATATGGCCTTTCGGTTAACCCGAATAAAACATCTATTGTTCTTTTTACGGAAAGACGAAACCGCGATGGAATTCGACCTTTACGTCTTTTTGGCACTGAGATTAATGTGACTGATCAAGTAAAGTATGTTGGAGTCATTCTAGATTCCAAACTTTCATGGACACCTCACATTGATTTCAGAGTCAAAAAAGCTTGCATGGCCTTCGGTCAATGCCGGCGAACCTTTGGTAAAACTTGGGGCCTCAAACCCAAATATATCAAATGGATTTACACAACAGTTGTTCGGCCAATATTGGCATATGGATGTCTTGTGTGGTGGCAAAAGGGCGAAGTGAGAACAATCCAATCAAAATTGGGCCATCTCCAAAGGATGTGCTTGATGGCGATGTCTGGTGCGTTCTCTACAACTCCCACAGCAGCGCTCGAGGCCCTTTTCGACGTTGCGCCACTACACATATATCTTAAACAAGAAGCACTTTCTTGCTCTTACCGTTTATGGGTACTGGATCTACTGGAGAAAAATCCAGTGAATCGTAGATCTACACACACTTCGTTGTTTCCACTTTTGGTGAATTGGGTTGTTTAGTGATGAAAAATTCACAGTTTTTTGTAGCTTGATCGAAAGAGCACATTTTTCTAAGTGCAACACGATTTTATTGCGCTTTAATATCTGAATTTTGATATTGTAAATGATTAAAAAGGTTTCATTCCGTCGACTCAATGACATTTCAATTCACATAATGACAGCTCGTCCCGAAGTAAAACCTTCCGAGGGGTGATTCAAACGCGATTTCCATACTAAATTCAAACTTGTTTTAAAAATAGTTCCAGTGCACGGAAATTTATGAAACTTTGGATTCTGGCTCAGTTTTTTACGTAGAATCAGAATATGTGAAAAACAGGATACCCCTAAACAAGCCAATTGGGACAAAATTGTCCTTGCTCCAAGTGATCTCACAATTGCTTGTAACTTTCCTTACAGGACATTTACCACACAATTCCCTTCACGGGAAGAGTGGACGTCTGGCTATTTGGAAAGAAGTATATCAAGCAATATAGTATGTTACACTGATGGCTCCCTTCTTGAAGGTAGAGCTGGTGCAGGAGTATATTCTCGTGAGCTAAGGCTGAATCAGTTTTACTCACTTGGTAGAAACTGCACCGTTTTTCAGGCGGAAATGTTTGCTCTTATGTGTGGAGTGCAATCAGCACTCCAACAGCGCGTAATGGGTAAAGTCATATACTTCTGTTCAGATAGTCAGGCTGCTATAAAAGCTCTCGCTTCGGCCAACTCAAGGTCGAAGCTTGTTATCGCATGTCGAACTCAAATTGAGGAACTGAATTCAGTTAACTCTGTAAACCTTGTATGGGTACCTGGCCATTCTTCCATCGCTGGAAATGAATTGGCTTATGAGCTAGCTCGCGATGGAGCATCGCATGACTTCATTGGCCCTGAGCCGGCTATTCCAATTTCGAAGTGCTGGGTGAAGCTTCAGATAAACTCTTGGGCGGCAACTCAGCACAAGCAATATTGGAATAGTTTGGAGTCGTGTCGTCAAACAAAATTGTATATTACTAAGCCATCTCCAAAGGTGGCGAAGTATTTAACAAATCTGTCAAAGCAGAATTGCAGTCTCTTGGTCAGAGCGTTGACAGGCCACTGCCGACTCAACTATCACATGGCAAATATTCAGCGTGCTGACTCATTTGTGTGTGATAGTTGTGACTCCGATTATGGAACTTCGTATCACCTGATATGTAACTGTCCAGTTTTTGCGCAAATGCGATTCCAATTACTTGGTAAACACTTATTAAGTGAAACTGAATTCAGAAGCCTGAATCTTCAGGACATTCTGTTATTCTTAACCCGCTGTGGTAATGAGCTATAGGCTCTCTTTACGCTCATGCGTTTTGCAGTGCCCTTTTTAGGGCGCTGTTCGAACCCATTGTGGTATGGAGCTACATGCTCTCATTTCGCTTTTGCGATCTTCCCTCTTCAAGGGGCCCCACTCCTATTTCCTCCCATCTTTCCCTTCCCTTTGTAGCAGTCAGGAATTTTGTAAATAGTTTTGTATATAATTGGTGTAAATAATGTGAATAGAATAGGTGGTAAGAACATGTAGTCTTTAAGAATGAATTTGAATTTTGAAAAGTATTCCCTTAGCGTAGGCAAACGAGCATTAAACTACTTGCAAACGCTTCCCTGGGTCGAAGCCATTTGTTTTCTCGATAAGGTGGGAAAGGGAAGGCAGCACGACTAGCATACAAGTTATCCAATGTAACTGGGTAGTCACGATAGTACACGAAGACTTTCGGGAAATGACGTACTTCCGGGTGCGTTCGAGATACACTTTCCCTTATCTGAGGCTTCACAGACTCGATCATTTCGTCCGTGATCATCCAAAGAGTTGGAAGTGTCCGCGTTTGCTAGTTAGTTTTTCGTGTGCCGAGAGTATGTAACAAAGTGATGTTAAATATAGTTAAGTAATTTAATGTAGAATGTTTCGTTCTAATAGTAGGCCAAAAGTGTGCGTGAAGAATTGTGTGTGCGAAGGTAGAAGCTAGAACCTATAATCAAGGTGAGAATTTGTGCTCTAGACGTGCTCTTTGTGCCAGTGCTTATGTTCCGTGTCCTGCCAGATTGGCTTGTATTTCCCGCCCACAGCTCTTCGCACCCAAGCGCGACATTTCTTTCCCCAACGGACGAGGAATTCCTGGCTACCGCCAACCAGTCAGAAGCGGACGGATTCGTCACCATATCAGTCCGAGGAGGCCCAGGGGACCTTCACGTGGACGGAGTCCACTGGCTGGATCGTCAATCGACCGGTAAGGCAGCACTAACAGCCGAAAGACCGCCATCGCTTGGGTAAGTCGACCACCATTTCCTTTTTGATCACGCCGTGACGTGTAAAATATCCACGACAGCATCAACCAAGCCGGTGAGAGCATCGACCTGTCGAACAGGTCATCGACTGCCGGTTACGTTCAACAGCAGCAATCCAGTTAGCCAAATCATTCTTTTTTCGGAACGAAGTGCGGCGTCCGGTGAGGGCGCCGCGGAGATTTTTTTTTGTGCCAGTCAAAGACTGAAGATCTAATGTGCCATTAGTGCCAAGAACCCGCAAGCGACTTTGAAGATCGAAGCCTTTTTTCGATTGCGTCTTGGGTCCGCCTTCGGACCCGTGAAAATGCGTGCGTGAGTCGTTTCGTGACCGCCGCAAAGGAAGCTTATCACCAGGAGCGCAGACGGATATGTAGCTGAGCTTCCTACACGTGACGTCACGTAGAACGTAGAGCACTGAGCACAGTAGGTTAGATAGGGAGGAGTTAAGAGAAAGCACACACAAGCTAGGAGGAAGGAAGAAAGAACGAAACACAAACAGATAATGAGTGCGAACTGAATCTCTAGAAATAAACATGTATGTTATCCTAAGAATTATTTGCCAATATATCTGTCCCCAATAGTAACCCCAATAAATGTTCTACGTTATGAGTTTCTTTCCTAGCCATTTGGTTGTTTAATTGTATTTAACGTCACAGCGCGATTTTGCAGTTAGATGTCCCGTCCCCCACATGATCGAGTTTGTTTTGGTGGGTTCTGATTCTCTTCCAGTTCGGTGAGATGACCAAAGGTGAGTTGAGAGAGTTTGCCGGTGATGAGAACTTCTCTCAAGTGAGATGTTAGGGGTACGGGTGGTCTCTCACCGATTCTCTGAGTGTCGTCGTGCGTATGCGGTTATGTTGCGATAATAGGGTTTTCCCGTTTGGCCGTTTTAGTTCGTAGCCAGCTGGAACGATCCATAAATCCTTTCAAGGAAATTAAATGGACTCGCCCTCAGGGAAGTCTCATCCGGGCAATTAGAAATTGGACGCGTGGTCTCCCTAGTGGAGTGGCGCTTAAGCTACGTGTTTTTGAAGCGGATCACCCTGTTGGCTACACCTTTCCTCTCCCATCGGGTAGATGATGAAATAGGCTCAAATATGGCGATGGCACAAATCTCCCAACTGGTGGGGAACGTGCCTTTGGAGCCGGCCTTCTGATACCTGATAGAGGGCTGAACACAGAAGGTTGACGTTTTCCATAGTAATCTCCATATAAACTTCGAATAGCGTGTGCGCAGTCAAATATCTTTCGAATTATTTCTAACTTTGGGAGGATGCTATTTACAATAATAAAAATAGTTTAATTTTCAAAATTTGCATCACTCTAGTGTCCACTTCATAAAATGAGCAGGCCTTAATTTATGGATGATAACATTCTCTAATAACTTGATAAAGAATGCAATCACAAATTAGGTACCTCAAAAATAAAAGTTTGAATCAAAATTTGATTTCAAATTAGGACCACTCTACCCATACACTCCCGTGCATAAATTTTGGTTCACCCCATGGGGTAAGACACTCATTAATATTGGTATTAATATCCGTTAGTACGGATTAATATATATTATTTTTATGATATCATCGAGATAGCCACGATTTTCTAAAAAAAATCTGACAGAAGTATCTTGAATTTAAGTCAATGTAGGGGGCTTATGTACAAGCGGCTAGGGATCGTGGATTGTATGTCTTGCGGATCTGATATACCGCAGGAAACAAATTGTATCGGAATCGAGTTGCGGAATGGCCCGGAAATCTTAGAAAGATGTGGGGCATTGATGTACAAGGTGCCAGTCTCTTTATAGCCAGACAAACAGTGTGGTCTATGTTGTATTTCTCATATATTTTGCTCAATATAGAGAATGGAGGTGAGGATGATCTAATCACTGAATTTATTAGTGGTAGTAAGGGGAAAATCCTGGTCTGCAGAGACCTGTCAGGTATAGATTCTGATATTACTCCAACAAATTTCATGCTTCAGGAATATGTTTTCTTTTCTTTTATTTTGGCTAAAAGGCAATTCTGATCCATTCACTCATCATAATATCACGACCAAATGGATCTGAGACGAACTGACAATAAACACAACTTGTTTTTTCATATAAATAATCAATTTGCCTTGGCAACTCCGGCAACAGGCAAACAGCAAAACTCCATGCATACTTGATAAGATTCTCAATATCAATATTAATATCATTAATAAATATTAATATTTTAATACTGGATCTAGTGTCCTGCCCCATGGTTCACCCCTTAAAAAATATACAAAAGTGTTCAGTCCATATCTCTGCGATTACTCGTCCAATCTGAAACCCGCATTCGAAAGGCAAAGAGTTATTCTTACTTCGTATGTATTTTGCCAAAAACATTTTGTTGAATTTTATATACTAAATTTTTACTTAAAGTTGTGACATTTTTCAAAAATCACACTGAAAAAACATTTGTAATTTCCTTAGCATTGGATCGTCCAAAATTTTAAATTAAGAAGTCATTTGAATCGTAATCTTATGTTCTCTGAAGAGCGCTCGCGAAATGTTTGCGGAAAAATCTGAAAAGTATTCAAAATCAATGAAACAGTCATTCAAGTCATCGTGCAAAAGTTTGGGTTTACCCCTCAGTATGGTGTATCGTGCAAAAGTTTAGGTACACCTGAACTTACTTAAAATACGAAAAATCTATGAAATATCAAACCAATCATGTACGCGTCATTATTTGCGTTTGAAACAGCTATGAATAATTAAAATCGGTTGAAAAATGGCTGAGATATTGAAAAAAAAAAAATGATTTGCGTGCGGCTCAGGTGAACCCAAACTTTTGCATGATTTGCATCATATTGAGGAGTGAACCCAAACTTTTGCACGATGACTTGAATGACTGTTTCATTGATTTTGAATACCTTTCAGATTTTCCGCCAAAATTTCGTGAGTGCTCCTCAAGGAATTACGATTCTAATGACACTTTGATTTAAAATTTTGGTCGAACCAACGCTGAGGAAATTAGATATGATTTTTCAGTGCGTTTTTTGAAAAATGTCACAACTTTAATTTAAAATTTAGTCTACAAAATTAAGTTTTTTTTTTTTTTGAAAAATACATACGAAGTAAGAATAACTCTTTGCCTTTCGAATGCGGCCTAGAGAGTTTCAACTGGACGTATAATTACAGAGATATGGACTGAACACTTTTGTGTGTTTTTTAGGGGGTGAACCCAAACTTTTGCACGGGAGTGTATATTTTTTTCTACAAGAGGGTGCAAAACCCAATTACGAACAACTTCTTTGAAGACACCATGCGTCACAGCGAAATTAATGTTTTCCTGCAAAATTGTTGATTCGGATCAATGTGCATTATGAGTGTGCATGGGGTCCAGATAGCCGTAGCGGTAAACGCGCAGCTATTCAGTAAGACAAAGCTGAGTGTGGTGGGTTCGAATCCCAATGGTCGAGGATCTTTTCAGGTTAGAAATTTTCACGACTTCCCATGGCATAGACTATCTTCCACACAATATACACATGCAAAAATGGTCAACTGGCAAAGAAAGCTCTCTGTTAATAACTGTGGAAGTGCTCATATGAAACTGTAAGCTGAGAAGCAGGCTCTGTCCCAGTTGGGACATGATGCCATAAAAAAAGAAAGAAGAGTGTATACGCATGGCCAAAGAACATAGCTAGTAATCAATTTCCCAGAATGGGCCGTTATATTTATTTATTTGTTATCGATTGGATTTTTTTCTTTGTCGGTGAACGTCACACTGGGTCATACAATTGGGGAGCCTGTAGCGATCGAGAATGATAAGTGGTTGATCAATTGATAAATTCTATATCTTCGAGATGTGTGAAATGCGTGTGCTTCTAGAAAATTTACATAATTTTGTTGCGATGGAGTCAAACGATTAATATATTGAAATAAAACATTTGGTTAACTCTTCTGTACAATTATCTCAATTGACCACACCCCCTATCAGGCAAAAATCTCATCAGCTGTCGCATCAGCTGTGCCACAACATTTAATACATAACTACGGCGCATGTTTTTGCGTTCTTTAAACTATTAGGTTTGATTATGGAGCAAAACGGTTTTAGTATTTAATTATACAATGAAATAGCTCAGTAATGCCTCTGAGCACTTGAGCCTGCAAATAAACAAAGATTAACAACTACCGAAAAGCAAAACATTACACATACTTCAGAATTGGACTAAATTTACAAATTAGTTTTTCAGTAGTTGTTAAACTTCTACTCGGCTGGGTAAGGGCACTTAAATTCATCACTATTTTACAATTCTAAAGAATCACATATCTACGCCAATCGAAAGATTGATCACACAATTTATTCGTAGATGGATTTTTATTTACGTGTAATTTTTAGAGACGATCTGTTTCTTTGAAACCTTTATGTGAGTAATATATCATTTTTCGCTCGAAAGCTTTATATGCAAATGTTTATATGGTCAACATTGATTCTGTCGAAAAATAGCATATCTATACGAATTACTTTGTCACATATCCTTTTCAAGGGGAATATTTTTAAACCAGTCTCGATTTCCAAACAGCCTGATTCATGCAATACCTTACCTTCGAATAAAACTTCGTTTTCTGTGATAGTGCCAAATTCCGACGAACTTCCGTTCAAAAGTTGAAAGAAACTAACATTTGTCTAACATCTTATCAAGAGAGGTCGTATTCATTTCAGAGGCTTGACCAAGATGGACCCATTCAAATGGATTTTCGCGCGGAAACGCGAAAGTATCAATCATTTGCTAAATGATTACGGCGCTAAGCACACAAAGCCAGAGGACACGGAATGTGTTGGATTGGCTCCGTGATTGGACGATTCACCTGTGTCAACAGCACGGATGAATCACAGTCCTCTCAAATGTACCAAGAGTGTGGTGGTGTTGTTATCAGTTCAGACTTCTGGTAGTCAAAAACCATTGGAAAGTGTTATTTGGCGCCACACTCTCATCTAACCGACGATCAGGATCACGTGATGCTTCCGCGGGATCTGGTTTTGGGTTTGCGTGGGGAGGGGCCATTGGTCATTGATGGTTCCAATTCCCTTTCGAAAACCTTTCGTGAGAACCTGTATCGCGCTTGACGACGCAACGAGCGCACTGGTTGATACACGGTGCTCCCTAGACCTTCAATATCAGAGAGAACACCTTATCATATCGGAGCCTTCTTTAGTCGAGTGGTTAGAGTCCGCGGCTACAAAGCAAAGCCATGCTGAAGGTGTCTGGACTCGATTCCCGGTCGGTCCAGGATCTTTTCGCAGTGAAAATTTCCTTGACTTTCATGGGCATAGAGTATCATCGTACCTGCCACACGATACATGAATGAAAATGGCAACTTTGGCCAAAAAAAAACCCTCAGTTAATAACTATGGAAGTGCTCATAAGAACACTAATCTGAGAAGCAGCCTTTGTCCCAGTGAGGCCGTAATGCCAGAAGAAGAAGAAGAAAAATAACCTCATTCAAGTCTACGTGCTCTCCAATCGATTTATAAGACTGTAGGGATAGTGAAAGGCAAGGAATAAAATAATTCAAATTTAATAAGGATTTGCTCGATGTTGAAGAAAAGATACTGATTCAGATCACAGTAGGCAGTTGTTTCCGAGTATGAAAAGCAGAAGTCAGTTTGTTTAATTTGTCTTTGGTTTGTTGGTATGTTTTGGGGAAAATAAACGTGTTTCTGTGAAACGAGTGAAAATTTGTGTTTGAAATACAAAAAGTATTACCGAAACCGTGTGAAAAATAGGCCTGAGAAAAAGAGTTCACTACATGGCGCAGCTGCTCCCAAAAACAAATAAAGTATCAAGAAGAGCGTGTGGCTAAATCGTTTATTGGCATAGTTTTCCTTAATTGGTGTGAATTATATCAACAAGTGTTCAGAATCGCCTCACCAGACATTTCTGCTTCTTTCTAATTTCTAATTTCCTCAGCATTGGATCGACCAAAATTTTAAATCAAAGTGTCATTAGAATCGCAATCTTATATTCTTTGAAGAGACCCCACGAAATTTTGGCGGAAAAATCTGGAAAGTATTGAAAATCAATGAAGCAGTCAGTCAAGTCATCGTGCAAAAGTTTGGGTTCACCCCTCAGTATGGTGTATCGTGCAAAAGTTTGGGTTCACCTGAACTTACTCAAATCTATGAAATCTCAAACCAATCATGTACGCGCCATTATTTGCGCTCATAAAAGCTTTAAACTATTAAAATCGGTTGAGAAATGGCAGAGATATTGACAAAAATGATGTGCGTGCGGCTCAGGTGAACCCAAACTTTTGCACGATTTGCATCATAGAGTAAGGTGGGGCAAAAGTTCGACCTTAGTGGTATAATCAAAGTTTCCAAGAAAACAATAGCAGTTGAAACAAAACAAATACCATACAGTGAACCTTCAACATATTGGCTATAATTTTGCTGAATAAACTTGTATCAAAATGTTTACCCATTTTTAGTTATAACATTTTCAAAATTAATTGTCTTATTCGAACTTTTGCCCCACCGGTGGGGCAAGAGTTTGAATCTAGTGTGGGGCAAAAGTTCACTGGCTAAAACACAAAATATCGATACTTTTATGCTAGACATACTTTATACCAGCCGTAAACTTAAGTTTGCCGAAAAACATACACTAAATTTTCTTCAAAAAATTGCCCAAAACAGGGTTAATTGTAATATACTCAAAAATAGCAGTTTTTCGCAAAACTAAGTGGATATGTAAAATTTTGATGACATTATTCGCACGATCAGGCAAATTTAGCTAAATTTGAAGATAATGTGTGGATTTTAGGCAATTTGTATTTTTTCCGTGAGTTTATACATGTGTCGAACTTTTGCCCCGCTGATTCGAACTTTTGCCCCACTATGGGCCAAAAATTGTTTCCAAGCATTTATGCAAAAACTAAAACACCTCAAAGCGTCCTTATGATAGGCCTAGAAACGCCCTTAAATAATATATTGAAAAAGATTTTATCTTCATTTGGTTCCATGCAACGAAAGTTTGACCGAAAATTACAATATTTACGTCGAAAAACGACAAACAGCCATAACTTTTCCAAATCACAACCAATTTTCATGATATTTGGAGTGAAAGTCTCTTACTTGAATAGAATTCGAAGCACCATGAAATTTATAAGTTTTGTTTTGAATTGAGCTAGAAATCCTTAAAAGAAACTCTTGCCCCACTCGAACTTTTGCCCCACTTTACTCTACTGAGGGGTGAACCCAAACTTTTGCACGATGACTTGACTAACTGCTTCATTGCTTTTGAATACTTTCCAGATTTTTCCGCTAAAATTTTGTGGGGTCTCTTCAAAGAATATGAGATTACGATTCTAATGACAGTTTGATTTAAAATTTTGGTTGATCCAATGCTGAGGAAATTAGATATGATTTAACAGTGTATTTTTTGAAAAATGTCACAACTTTAAGTAAAAATTTAGTATACAAAGTTCAAAGAATGTTTTTGAAAAAATACGTACGAATTAAGAATAACTCTTTGCCTTTCGAATGCGGCTTAGAGAGTTTCAATTGGACGTGTAATCACAGAGATATGGACAGAACACTTTTGCATGTTTTTAGGGGGTAAACCCAAACTTATGCACGGGAGTGTAGTTCTACAACAAAGAATGCTCATTAATAGAAATTTGCAGTTATGATTAGCTTCTTAAAAGGAGCACTAAACTGAGGAAACATAGCGTAAATTGCTAGTGCTTAACAATAAAAGCTCGAAAACGTAAAGTTTCAGTATGTCTATATAATAACTATTTTAGCAATTTCTTTTAGGCGCATAAAAAAACAAATGAGGATTGAAAACGCTCTAATTTAATCTATAGGAAGCGTTGCAACTTAATGGAGTGGTTCCTCTATTTGCCAAGGAGAAGATAAACTCATTGATCTTCATCTATAAGCGTGGTGAAAATAAGTGAAAAGCGTCGCTCGATTAACTATTAAATGGGAAGCGAAAAAAAATAAATCTGCTTTTGTCTTTTCAGAACCCAATGGACAATCTTTGAAAAATGTTGGTTGCACAACGATGAAGAAACTTGAAATCGATGATTCAACTAAAAAAGGAAGCAATTGAACAGGAAGAAATAAATTTGTAACATCTAACTAAACAGATTTCAATCACAGTATATAACTAAGAGTAGAGGAAGAGGTGAATGTAGGGATAGTGAAAGGCAAGGAATAAAATAATTCAAATTTAATAAGGATTTGCTCGATGTTGAAGAAAAGATACTGATTCAGATCACAGTAGGCAGTTGTTTCCGAGTATGAAAAGCAGAAGCCAGTTTGTTGGTATGTTTTGGGGAAAATAAACGTGTTTCTGTGAAACGAGTGAAAATTGGTGTTTGAAATATTAAAAGTATTACCGAAACCGTGTGAAAAATAGGCCTGAGAAAAAGACAGTTCACTACAAAGACTATTACTGCATGTCTGAACGAAATCCAAATCAAATCTTAGTGCTCGTTATTAAGCTACGCTCTTTGGATTGGTTTACGAAGGAAGAGGGAAACGATGATATTTAGACAATATTTCATTTACCTGATACCCGAAAGTAACATAACCTTGTTTGGAACAGTATTAGCCCTTGTTAGCCATTGACTACCATTAATAAACAGAGGCCATTTTTTTATAATCAAAACGCATTTATTTCAATAAAAATCTAAAATTTTGAAATTCAACCAAAAGTTATTCTTAAGAAACTTTTTCATTAAAAAAGTCTCAATCATGAAACTTTGTAACAAAAAATTATTTCCTATAGAAATTCCAAAGTAAAAATTTTAAAATTAGTCTTTATTAATGTATTTGAATCCTCTGAGCAGAATCTTTATAGAAAAACAAAAAAGTAGATTGGAGTACCTTGTACCTTTTAATTCCGCCCTAATTGCTTAGCTTTGACAGATACGCGTAATTCTACTACCACTTGTAGCCTTCTTCAGTGTTACTCACTCGTATACGATTCACTGCGTTTGCACAAATTTAGTGAAGATCATTTGTCCTGATAATAACGGTCTGGGGGAGCACCGTGTGACTCAGATGAGTGTATAGTTGCAAAACCACCTAATATGTTGCTACATGCAATCGAAATGAGTCTCAATCGCCAATGTATTTGCTAGTTTCTATATGTGCATCACATATTATTTATATTATTGAGCGGGTGACACTCGTAATCCTCAGCAGCACTGGCACTGGCTGGCACAAAATTTGAGATCGAACGCGAATGTTCGCTCATGCGAACTCCCGGGTAGCTTTCTAATGCTTAGTAACTTTTGGTATCCGCGTGAAAAACCAGTTTCGCGTGCGCTTGGGTGAATTTTATTTGATTGGCAATTAATATATTTATGGGTTAATAATTCTGAGCGCAAATACGGTCGTTACAAATGCTCAAGAAGGCGACACAACTGGCTAACAGATGCACGTGATGCGCATCTCATTGACCTAGAATGTATGACTGTTTTAACGCAAGAAGTAAGTTTGTATCTCACTAAATATTCATCAGATGTAATTAAATCAATCAAAATGGATAAGGACGTATCAAATTCAAATACAGCCAAGTTACTACTCATCATGAAATTAAGAAAAAAAAAACTCTTCGATAAATTCATATTCTCGTTCGTTATCTAAAATCGATTTAAGCCCGTTTTGGACAATGATATTTTTTATTTGCAAATTTATGTATTTTGTTTTTCCTAATTTTTAATTGTGAACATCGGTATCCGTTTTTTCTGGTTAATGAATTTTGACTATTGTAAAAATTTGAGTCGTTAAGGTACTTTTTAATTTATTTTGTTCTTGGACGTGTATTTTCAAAAGCAAAAGATTTTTTCTAAGATTTCTAGCTCAGTTGAAACAAATGTTTTGAATGTCATGGTGATTGGAATACTATTCAAGTAAATAAGAAATATTTACTTCAGATATTATAAAAATCGATTATTATTTGGAAAAGCTAATGCGACATAATGCAATAATGAAATATGAGAAATATGGCAATTATTGCATTATGTCGACAAAATAGGCAAAACAGGTATTTGGGGCTGTGTCACAAAAACTAGAAGGCATTGTCAGTTGTTTTTACTCAGATATATCCAATGAAAACCACACAGGACCATAAATTATGATCCATTCAATATGAGAAAGCAACTCTCAAGTTCCGTAGCATAGCAAATCATCTAAATTATAACCAAAAAATTTTTTAAATTCCAATGGAGACAGAAAACTATCGCTTCTCTATTTGAGAACTTACGATTTAGGTCAAGAGAGCCTCCATATATGTACACGTATTAGAATCTCTTTCTTAATATCTTGTTTAGATTTTGGAACCTGCAAAATCGCAAATCCAATAAAAAAAAACTTGACTTGACTTAGTCTTTCAGCTTAGCGTTCTTATGAGCACTTCCACAGTTATTAACTGAGAGCTTACTTTGAGCAAAGTTGTCATTTTCGCATTCGTATATCGTGTGACAGGTACGATGATATTCTCTGCTCTGGGAAGCCAAGAAATTGCCATTACGAAAAGATCCTGGACCGACCGGGAATCGAACCCAGACACCTTCAGCATGGTTTTGCTTTGTATCCTCGGATTGGAACCACTAGACTAAAGAAGGCCAAAATGTGTGTTTGTTGAATTGATAATCCCGTTAGTCTTCGTTAATAGTGAGAACACCAATCATTTCTATAAAAATAAGAAGTAATAAGGTAACCTTGCGGCTTCCTACAAAGGCTCAATGTTCGTTTTCTGATGTTCGTGATTGTTCAATGTTCAATAACCCTTCGATGTTCTTACATCTTGATTAGCCATTGACGAAAGAAGAATGTGGTGTTTCAAATTTGATATAGTGTATTTTTTTTAATACTGGACTACGATGTGCGGCCTCATAAGTACGAAAGTGTGAATAAAAGTGCGGGATTGCATTAAATCCTGTTGGAGTTTTCAGAGCACTTATTCTTTGATTTACGAAGAATAAGTCCCCCGAAGACACCTACCCGATTTGATGCAATTGCGCACTTTTATTAGCGTTTTCACACTTGTAAAAACTTCTGTGAGAGAAATGCGCAATATTAATAAGGTTAGGGTTACCATATTTGCTCCCACTGAAAAGAGTACATTTTTTCAACTCTGTAAAAGAGTACTTAAGAGTACACTTAGCCTACCTTGAAAATT
Organism: Aedes aegypti; assembly: GCF_002204515.2. Lineage (NCBI taxonomy): Eukaryota > Metazoa > Arthropoda > Insecta > Diptera > Culicidae > Aedes > Aedes aegypti. Next base: position 331,781,453 of record NC_035108.1, read on the forward strand.
TTTAAATGCACTACTAATTAATAATTTCGTCATTTTCTTGCAAAAAAATGTTTGATTCTTAAGGCCCAAACGCAATCAATGCGGAACGGCATGCCGCGGCAACGGAAAGCAGAACCGGTACGCCAGCATGAAACACATCGTCCTGACTGAGCTGTCAACGAACGAATGTGAACTAGAGTGTCCATTTCCCGGCCATTTTGCTCGTCCCGGGATTCGGGACAAAAATCTATGCTTGTCCCGGGAAATCCCGGGATCCCGGGATTTATCAATTTTTCAATAAAACTATAGTTTTTAGTAGCATTTCAGTTGAAATGGAAGTACAAATTCAACAATACAATTTTTGTCAATGAAATAAACAGATAATGTTACTTTTCAAACCAATATGTTTTTTATAGCAAATCACATTTCAGATAAGACTTCCTTATTCTGATGAAGTAACCTAACAAAAATCAAAACTTAGCTTGACTAATTTCGGGTTTGCTATGGATTTTTTTCAAATTCTGTACTTAAATCATAATTTTAAAGCAATTTGCTTCAAACATTTGAAAAGTCATAAAAACTTTAGAACAAAATAAACGGTTAAAGATCATTGAAGTTAATGTAGATCATGCTAAAAGTTAACTACTGAAAATTATTGACTTAAGTTTACTGATGCCGTGAATCGCAAGTCAGTCCCATCTGTATTTTGGTCAAAATTGAGTTGATATCAGTTTTAATTATATCTTCTAATGATCTTTCAGCTGCACTAACGAGAAATCACTTTTTGTTCAGTAAAATTAGAAAAAAGCACCCACCAAGTCGAATTGTCCTATAATGAAAAGTAAACGCATGTATCTGCATCGTGAATCGTTATTTGGTCATCTTTATATTTTTCCTGCAAAGATAACGGAGCGAAAAGCAAATTATGACAGTTTCATTGAGATCGAAACATGTTCCAATGTCCTGGAATTTTTTGAATATTTGTATGGAAAACGAGATTGAAAACTTCTAAGTCAACTTTTCTCAATGCCTACTTTTTACAGATGGTACTGAATTGCGATTTGCGGCAGTTAAGGTGTACTTTTAAATTTGTTATTTAGCTTATAAAAACGGCTAATGTTGAAAAGAAAAGCATTAAAACTTTGCAACTAGACAAATAAAAATCTGTGTTTGTTACTTGGTAAATTGATCTTTTCATACAAATAATTACTCGTTTATTCTCTTTTTCATTATGATTTTCTCTTTATCAAATAAGGTTGATAGTGAGGAAAAAATGTCATCGTTATTCATTGAATTTTGTGGTTTTCATCAAATTCTACGTACATTTCGGGAATCCCGGGATTCCCGAGATGTCAAAAATAAAATCCCGGGAAACGGGAAATCCCGAAATTTGTCAAATCCCGGGATTTTTTGTCCCGGGATGTCCCGGGATGGACACTCTAATGTGAACCAAGTCTGAGTCGACAAACATGCTTAGTTCATGCTGTAAACCGGTTCCGCTTTCCGTTGCCGTTCCACTATCATTGCGCTGGGGCCTTTAATCACAGCCACTTTTCCTACATTTCAATTAAAATTAAGTTTTTCAAGGGAGACACTATTTTCAACATTTCATCAGATATTTTACGAAATTTAACTCTTATTTTTCTCATGCTTACTATATTGAACATTGACTCTAGGTGAATCGATTTTTTCAATCATTTTTTTTTTAATTATATTTACTGTACCAAAAGTCGTTCGATTTTTTAAAATAATATTGTCTTTCAAATGAGGTTTGTTGATAAATTCTAAAGAAAATGTAGAACAATTAGAGTTTGTGAAGGAACCAGAAGAACTGAGAAGAGTGAAACGTGGATCTAAAAAGAACCTCAAGCATTGTCTTCGATTCAAGTTTTATTAAGGACTTTTTAAAACATTATGAAGCATAGAAACTTGATTGATTTAATAGTTTATTTTTTATGATTCCCATTCTATACTTCAATCTGAAACCTTTTCATTCCCACATCTTTGTTCATAAAAAAATGCATCGCCAAAAAGACGTTTCTATAAAAAATGTTTGATAAAAAAAAAGTTGCTTCAATAAGATTAAATTGTTCAAAACAAAGTGATTTTGAATTTTGACTGACTTTTTTTAATTGAAAATAATTAGTAGGTTGATTGTGTGCCAGTTTTTGTCGAAAATCGGTGTTATCCTGAGAAAAATATGGTGTTATCCTGAGAAAGATATGGTTTCTTCAACAAGTTATTTGATCAGTAATAACCAGGCATTGCAGAATACGCTCTCATTTGAGTATGAAGCTCTCTTAATTTTCTCAGGATTCAATCCCTGATAATAACTGAAAAAGAGTACACTTGAGCCCGTTTAGCAAAAAAGAATAGTACACAAATTTTTAAGGCAAAAAAGAGTACTTGTACTCTAAAAAGAGTGCGTCTGGTAACCCTAAATAAGGTGCCTGTAATATTGTATTCAACGTTGCAATCTTAGTGAATATAAAAAAAATCACAAAAATGTCAGACAAACAGCAATATGTCAGACTCCCCTTACTATAATTTTGATCTTTTGAATTGCGAAAGTATTCGTCATAATATCATAATTCTTGCCAGTGAGTAATGTAAGAGAATTTAGAATCAAACAAATTTTGAATACTTTTTTGGTTTGTTCGGAAAACTTGGATTGCACCTCGTTTTACAATAAGTTGTTTGGCATAAAGCCGTTCGGCATAAGGCCGTTTAGCATAAGGCCGTTTAGCATAAGGCCGTTTAGCATAAGGCCGTTTAGCATAAGGCCGTTTAGCATAAGGCCGTTTGTCATAACTTCATTTGGCATAGTGGTTGTCTGGCATAGTGAGATTTAAAATAACCAGATTTAAACACAATATATTTCGTATGTAATTCTACACCTTAGAAAATTGACAAACTTTTTCATTCGTTCAATCGCGGCATTTTCCTAATATATTGCCACCATTCAGCACATAGCAAAAAATATGACTAGTTATCAGCAAGCGTGGTAATCGTTCAAACATTTGCTAAGCTCATAGCGGTGGTGACAATAAGTACCGAACGCAACTTAAGCTTGTGAGTACATCGTATTTTTTAACCTAACCACATTGAAAAATATCTAAAAAAAATGTTGTAACATCACATTTGATTGAAAGCAGGTCAATATATGGCTGAAATATTATCAAACAAGTGATTATTAAAAACGAAAACGACGAAAAACGACGAAAATCTCGATTTGATAAAAGTACATAACAAAACGGAAGCACAAAATATTGAAAGCTTTGATCCTAAAATCTTTTATTGTAGATGTAGGGATTCGGGATTTTATTTTTCAAAATCCCGGGAAGTCCCGGGATCCCGGGATTAAACCAAATTCTTCTAAAAAGACTATTGAACGGTCGGATCGGATTTTTAAGCAAAGTTTAGTTTTATAGTGTAGTTTCACAATAACCCAACATGGTTTTTTAAGCACACTTGAATTATGGTTACTAAAATACACAATGCTGTGAGATAGCATTCATTCATTCATTCATTCATCAATTATTCACCTATTCACCTGCATGTGACATTAATGAATAATTGATTGTAGTAAATTTCACCCCAATCAATCTTAATATTCAATCACTCTATTTTTTTTTTCGAAAAAGCTGTCCAAATCGATTCTTATTGTCATTCATGTAACTCACATTCGTTGACTCATAGAGTAAAGTGGGGCAAAAGTTCGAGTGGGGCAAGAGTTTCTTTTAAGGATTTCTAGCTCAATTCAAAACAAAACTTATAAATTTCATGGTGCTTCGAATTCTATTCAAGTAAGAGACTTTCACTCCAAATATCATGAAAATTGGTTGTGATTTGGAAAAGTTATGGCTGTTTGTCGTTTTTCGACGTAAATATTGTAATTTTCGGTCAAACTTTCGTTGCATGGAACCAAATGAAGATAAAATCTTTTTCAATATATTATTTAAGGGCGTTTCTAGGCCTATCATAAGGACGCTTTGAGGTGTTTTAGTTTTTGCATAAATGCTTGGAAACAATTTTTGGCCCATAGTGGGGCAAAAGTTCGAATCAGCGGGGCAAAAGTTCGACACATGTATAAACTCACGGAAAAAATACAAATTGCCTAAAATCCACACATTATCTTCAAATTTAGCTAAATTTGCCTGATCGTGCGAATAATGTCATCAAAATTTTACATATCCACTTAGTTTTGCGAAAAACTGCTATTTTTGAGTATATTACAATTAACCCTGTTTTGGGCAATTTTTTGAAGAAAATTTAGTGTATGTTTTTCGGCAAACTTAAGTTTACGGCTGGTATAAAGTATGTCTGGCATAAAAGTATCGATATTTTGTGTTTTAGCCAGTGAACTTTTGCCCCACACTAGATTCAAACTCTTGCCCCACCGGTGGGGCAAAAGTTCGAATAAGACAATTAATTTTGAAAATGTTATAACTAAAAATGGGTAAACATTTTGATACAAGTTTATTCAGCAAAATTATAGCCAATATGTTGAAGGTTCACTGTATGGTATTTGTTTTGTTTCAACTGCTATTGTTTTCTTGGAAACTTTGATTATACCACTAAGGTCGAACTTTTGCCCCACCTTACTCTATGCATTTTTCATGCCATTTGATAGGTTGGTACGATAGCCGCAGACATGTCAGCCTTGGATAATATGCTAATAAATTTAAATACCAAAACATTAAACTTAGTAGTTAGAGAAACCTGATGAAATTTATTGACATAATTTTCAAACCCTAAACCCTTGTTTAGCGAACTTAAAGCAATATCCATGCACTAACAGTCGCCAGAACAATATACTGTTTCTTTTGCCGTAAATAGAAAAATACACAGTAGTATTATCTAGTTCTATGTTCAATTTCGGGAAATCCCGGGATTTTGGGAATTTTCAGATCCCGGGATTTTGCGGGATTTTTGTCCCCCTCTAGTCTCCTGTATGAAGGGCCAAAAACGGATGTACGGACCCGCAAGCAGAGACACTTGACAGGGGAAAAAGAATCTCCTTTCAGAAGAAAGTTTTCTGCTTATAAAAGAGAAAATAGAGGATTTAATGCAATGATTGTTCCGGATACCCGGTTCCCTGGGGGAAAAGGTCACAAAATTGGCGGTTCTGAAACCTAGTTGGCGACATAAAACGTGTTAAGATGACTTGGTAACATGCCAGGTTGTTTTGGATACCCCCCAGACAATCAGAAGTCGCAAAGCAGTATACGAACAAAGTCGTAATCTTATATTTTCTCTACCTTGCTCATCCACTATTTCTTTCACTAATTCAACATTTTCTCAATATCACACATTCAGAAAACTTTGTTTTCCATTCCAAACTATAAATTCGTGTACTTCCCAACATGTGGCTCAGTTTGGCGCACGTCACTTGAGCCTTTATGTACCTCAACATAGTCTTGAGTTTACACATCCTCTACATTCGGTACAATCTATACGTAAGAACGGTCATCTACAGCAGTATGCTCAGCACATAATTGGTCACTACTATCAGTGGGACTGTTATGCGTAGAAATTCACCAAAATTCCCGCACTTCTAGGCACAACAGTCCCATTTTGAGCACAATTCTCAAATAATTTTATAACTAAGTGAGCACATAAATGAGACAAAATTAAGCTATTATTCATAATAGTAAAAATCCAAAGTCTTCTTTAAAATTTCTTTAAAAGAATATTTTCATTTATTGACAACCAATAGATTTTTATCGTGGTACAAACGTGCAAATGTGCAACTGTGACGCGAAAAGCGGGACATCAGGTCAGTTTACTGTATCCAGGTTATTAAAAGCGCTAATGGCTGCCGCAAACAGACTTGCTTTCTGGTAGGGATAAGTCGGTATGACGTTTGGCTTGGGTAGTTTTGTGTTGAGAACGGACCCAAGCCAAACGTCAAATCGATTTATCCCTGCGCTCGTAAAAAGCTGGATAGGCATCATACGTTTGAAAACGTTTGATAGAACGAAGCCAAACTTCGACTTTTTAAATTCACAAGTCTGGAGAATCTGAGAACCGTTCGGGCTGAAAATATGCTCGATTGGTCACCACGGGCAGCAATCGATCAAATTTTCAATGCGAACGGTTCTCAGATTGTCCAGACTTGTGCACTTGAAAATTCAAAGTTTGGCTTCGTTTTATAATCACATTTTGGCGCGCTTTTTCCTAACACCGTGAATGTATGCACTGAGGTGGTTGTATACGATGTAGAGAGATTTTCATGTTCGTGAGATGGGGAGAAGCACGTGGTTTACTTCTTGGCTCATGCGCACTTCCACTCGTCGACGAGAGCCGAGAGCATGACAACGACAACTACACTACCCTCGCTATTTGCTTCACCGGCTTTACCTGTATGTTGCTAACCGCACACTCCACTGACCGTCTATTCACAACGCTACGGCGCGGCATCATGCGTTCCCCGTTTTGGGCGTTTCGGTTTCTATGGTTATGCTTGCTGCCACCCCTCACACGCTCACACTGCTGACTGAACAGCATATTTACCACCCATCGATAGCGCAACATAGCAGCTTGGGGTGACTTCGACCGGCATGCCATTCAATCGTTACTCTGGTCTCTCTTCAAATGTCGAATAAATCTTTCGCCTTTTACTAAAGATTTCCGTGGAGAGGGACACTCTAATGAGTCTAAAATAAATTTTTGTCTATACCTGCCACTCCTAATATGGGTGGTAGGTTCCTAATGTAATAAAAAAAAATATATGTGTTAAATTTTAACTTATCGATAGTGCTTTACAAGAATATTAAACTGATGTTGTTCATACATTTGCGTCATGTGTACACTCCCGTGCATAAGTTTGGGTACACCCCCATAAAAACATATAAAAGTGTTCAGTGCATATCTCCGCGATAACACGTCCAATTGAAACTCTCGAAGTCGCATTCCAAAGGCAAAGAGTTATTCTTACCTCGTAAGTATTTTTTCCAAAAACATTTTTTGAATTTTGTATACTTATTTTTTACCGTCGGACGGGGCTACTTTTGATTCCAGGGGCTACTTTGGACCCTCGCCTTTTCTATTTATTAGCAGTGTAAATATTAATCTGAGCAATTTTGGGTCTTCAGCACTTTTATTGACCAATGTATGCTCTACCACTTGGCAAGATTATTTTTAGAACAACATCAACAATAACAGGATAAACAAGAAAACATTTCAAAAAAGTCCGAATAAATATTCACAAGGTATGAAACATTGGCTATGCAAACATTGTTTGAATTTTATCCATGTCGTGGAAACTTATTGGGAGCATCACAAAACTATCGAATCATCATTTCTCATGAAAATCTTGTGATTTGTTTTATTTAAAATTGTTGTTTTATTAAAATAATTGATCAAAGGTCTTATTTCTACAACTTATATTTTATTATAATGTTTTGGTTTGTATATTTACAAAATAAAAAATAAAATAAAATAAAATAAATGATTATAAAAGTGAATAGACATAAAACACACATATTTCAATACGTACCAATGACAAGTTCACAACACAATCTCTAAAAAACTATATTCCGTCATATTTTACATGAATTTTCAGTACAAAACAATTGAATCCTTCAAATGCCTAAAATAAACTACTCTTAAGACAGCTCTAAACTGCTAAGAGCTAAATGCATATTACGAAACCAACCTTACTTCTTTACGATCTTGCAAAACTTTACTTCATAGATTGCGTTTTTAATGAAAATTACTTACTGACATTAAATTAGTTACTGGCATTAACGTGATCCTTCTGCATATCGTTCATATAACAGTAAGAATAGAAAAAAAAAAACAGTTTTTGTACAGAACTCATTAATCATCGCAGTGCCTAGTATTTATATCGTTCGTTTATGTCAACTTAAAAATCAATCATTCGTAACTGATAGTTCTATTGAAGAGGAAGTTGAAAGTTTAAGTTTCATACTGCAAACTAAGTATAGTGAATGGCATGTTTTGTTCAAATTTGTTATATATGTGTTATTGTTTCTAGCTTTGCAATTTTCTTAATTATGTTATCAATAAAAACCTTCAATAACATCACAAAGGACGATAGTCTTTAGAATCAGTTTGAAAGTTATAAGGACAAATCATTTTATTATCAAATTGTGAAAATGTCCAAAGTAGCCCCTTTTTTGTCTTGAAGGACACACTCTTTTTCGCTACTCAAGCATTTATGTTATTTCTTGATGGATTTTCCTCATATTTTGCACATTTGTTACGTACATATACAATTTAAATATAGGCAAGAATTATCAATATCCATCCATAATTCTTAGAGTTACAAATCCTCAAAGTTAAAGAATGTGGAAATAATGTCAAAAGAAGCCCCGTTTGACGGTACTTAAAGTTGTGACAATTTCCAAAAAACACACTGAAAAAACATAGCTAATTTCCTCAGCATTGGATTGACCAAAATTTTAAAACAAGGTGTCATTAGAATCGTAATCTTATATTCTTTGAAGAGCACTCACGATTTTTTTGCGGAAAAATCTGAAAACTATTCAAAATCAATGAAACAGTCATTCATGGCATCGTGCAAAAGTTTTGGTTCACCTGAACATACTTAAAACACGAACAATCTGTGAAACCAATCATGTACGCGCCATTATTTGCGTTTGAAAAAACTATGAATTATTAAAATCGGTTGAAAAATAGAAGATATATTGACAAAAATGATTTGAGTGCGGCTCAGGTGAACCCAAACTTTTGCACGATGATTTGAATGATTGTTTCATTGATTTTAAATAGTTTTCATATTTTTCCGCAAAAATTTCGTGAGCGCCCTTCAAAGAATATAAGATTACGATTCTAATGACACCTTGTTTTAAAATTTTGGTCAATCCAATGTTAAGGAAATTAGCTATGTTTTTTCAGTGTGTTTTTTGAAAATTGTCACAACTTTAAGTACCGTCAAACGGGGCTTCTTTTGACATTATTTCCACAAAAAAAAAAAAAAAAAAAATGTTTTTTTTGGAAAAATACATACGAAGTAAGAATAACTCTTTGCCTTTCGAATGCGGCTTAGAGAGTTTCAATTGGACATGTAATCCCAGAGATATGGGCTGAACACTTTTGTATGTTTTTAGGGGGTGAACCCAAACTTATGCACGGGAGTGTATATGCGCCAACAAACGAGATTTTCAAGGTGTTAGTATGAAACATAGATAAAAAGTGAAAACAATCGAAATTTCTCTGACAGAATATTTTAAAACCTTCCGATTATGAAAATATAACTCAAATAACTGATTTCAAGGAAAAAAAAATCCGTTAAACATTCGTTTTTTATAGTCTGCTGGTTCAGACATAGCGCCACCCATACCTGGAACCACGATATTATTAAACTTGAATGAATCTAAAAATTTTCTTCGTTTATATTTAATCCAACCTTTCAGAAAATCATTGCCTCAAAATATTGTATCGGTGAAAAATATAAATATTCGAGTTTTGATATATTATATGAAAAAGTTATATGGACTCATCAGACAGAGTATGAGGATATTTTTCATGACTCTTAGCCATTAAATTTATCTAAAATCCTAAAACAATGCAAACAAAATTGGAATAAATCTAAAATCTTATCTCACTTATTTTAACTGAGGGCTCATAAAGCCTATAGCATTAGGGAGTCGAATATATTTTGAAATCATTTCTAATTTAATCTTTGCAACCTAGCTATCCTTGTTAGTTACGATTGGACCAGTTAGCTAAAGAAAAACTCAGTTTTTACATAATTGTGTCATTCAATATGTAATATTCTAATAAAAAGGTTGTACCGGCTCACTAAGAAAGATGGACATAATTGCTAACTGTAACGATACATTAATCAATCGTTCATTGCAACATATTTACCATACATAGAATGGCACATGCTACGTCAAAAGAAAACTAAGGTGCATTTGACTGCATTTGATGGTTGTGTATAACAGAAAATTTGCGTATCATTGCAACATGATGCAACGCAAAGTATTGTGTGGAAAGAAAAAGCGATGTACGATTGTTCAATATACAACAAAACCGATTAACTACCAAGGAAAAACGGTGGTAGGTCATTTGGCATAAAGTCGTTTGGCATAAAGCCGTTTGGCATAAGGTCGTTTGGCATAATGGTCATTTGGCATAAAGTCATTTGGCATAATGGTCATTTGGCATAATGGGTCTGAAATCAAGCATTTCTTAAGATGACATACGTTTTTTTGTTTCTATTGAATGTTTCTGATGACATCAGGCTTGTTTTGAAGTCAATTGACACTTTATTCAACAATCATATGCTCTTGATGAAATTAATGCATATTAGGAAAGTAATTGCCAATAGTATTTTGTTATTTATCCATAAATTACCCTTCTTTCAAATATTAAATCTTCTTTTGAGTTTCGCTATTGGAATACATTTTTGCACTGTAGACTTTGATATATTTAGCACAAATTTACCCTTTTTACAAAAGTTACATGTTTTTTTTTCTAAATATGATGTTACTATAATTATAGGTATGGAACCGTTGATTTGAAATTTCAATAAATTTCACTTTCTTTCATACATAGGCTGTTCTTTGAAGCTGTATTTTTTAAATATTTTATCATTTCCATTTGACAAATGAGCGGCATTCGATAACATTGATCTGCTCAAATTTTTAGCACTCATAATTGTCGTAACTTTATACATTTCAAGGTGGTGAACAAACTGGTCATCTAATATGCACCCTTCTTGATGTAATTGGCGGTTCTTTCCATTTTTACCGTCCTCATCATTTTTCCAAACATGTGTATAGCCGAGAATGACAGAATACCTCCTTCTTTTGATTGCTCGTTTGATTTGATCGTTCTTTCTCGTTCACTATCCAGCCACTGAAGACTATTATAGCACCTATTGAATTAATCGGGGAAATGGGATTCGAGGAACTGGCATTCGAGAAACCGACATTCGGAGTAAAGTAGTACAATCACTTCGATGATTCTGAATGCAATTATTGATGTCTTTTCGTTTTATTACGCCGCAATTATTTTTGGCGTCCAACCTTCTATTGGTTTAATCATTAATTTTTCCTTATATATTTTTCCTTTATATAAAATATTTCCTTTATATTTTGCTGCTTTATCAATTCTTGTAAGACGTGCTGCTATAATGATAATTACCTTAGATCCTGCCAATATTCAACATATTTTTTTGAAAATGCATGATCTCCTTTCGAGATATGCTGGAAAAATATTATCTCAATCACAAATTTTCCCTTTTTTCGATAAAAGACGTTATTTTTGATGTAGTTTTCCAACATTAAAATTTATATTGAATCGTTAAAAAGTTTTGCTTCAAATATTTTCTTTTAAAAATGTGTTGTTAATTTGAGTTATGCTGCGAGAAGATTTTTTGCGTTAGGGGCTTAAACATTTCAAACGAAAAATAATCTGCTCTCGTGTATAGGCTATTTTTGCATTATGCTGCAGTAATAGATTATTGGATAAGAGCTTTTAATATTTTGCAAATAAATTTTCCCTCCGTTCATCAAGTAATTTTCATCAAGTCTTACGTCCAAACTGTGGCTGAGCTTGATCTTCAGCGAAATATTCAATGAGCGTTCCCTTTAACTGCGAACTTTCTTTGACAATTTAATATTTTAAAATATGTATATGTAGCTCAACGATACTCTATATTCTGGGATGTAGAGAAAATTATTATTCCGAAATGATCTACCTCCAGACTCTAATTTCACAACAATTTTTGACATTCATAGCTTGGAAAATCTCTGAACGGTGGTGTTCCTTGAGAACCTACCGTATTTTTGCAATGGGCTCGGTGGTGTTGATCTCGGTAAAAACTTCAAAAATGCCGAAATTTATTCTAAGTCAATCATTATGCCAAACGGCCATTATGCCAAACGACCATTATGCCAAACGGCTTTATGCCAAACGGCCTTATACCAAACGACTTTATGCCAAACGGGGTACAATCAGGAAAAACTACTTCAATATTTTATATGTGGATGTTAAAATTAAAGAATCAAATAATTATTTAATATTGCCTTAAGACTGACAATTTGGAACCGTTATATCCGTATCCTAGAGAGTCACAAATAACGTGATCGATCGTAGTCGATTTTTACTTATTAAACAGCAAATATGATATGTATGAAAACGGTAAAGTGTTCAGCAACCCTTGATTAAGTAAATAGCGGTAGTTGGTTCTTGAGACAAAAACGTGTTCCGCAGTGCTATCTTTCTTTGCTATTTTACAACAAGCTGAAAGGTTCTCTATGTTCTAGGATGTAGAGAAAATTATTATTCTGAAAAGATCTTTCACCAGACCCGTCATAAGTTTTATTAAGTTATGCTCTATAATGTCAAAACTATTTTTGACATCCATAGTTTGACAAATCTCTGAACGAATACAATACCACGCTTGTTGAGTAACTACCAAATTTTTTTGCTATGAGCTTGATCTTGGTTGATCTTGGTAAAAGCTTCAAAAAATGCAGATATTCATTCTAAATCACTCATTATGCCGAACGACCATTATGCCAAACGGGGTACAATCGTTAAGGCCTCTCCCCTATACTTGAAGTGTTGAATAAACTTGTTTTTTTTTTTAAATCTGAAATATCAAGTTGATAACATCGTATTATAAATAAAGACAGGAATGGGTGATAGTAGGGTACACTGTGCAAAACCTTACGCAAAACAATGATGTACAGTAAATCACAAACATGCTAAGCGATGCAGCTGAGTGTGAATAAATCCCACTAATTTCACTAGTTTGTACCATTGCAATTGATTAATAATTTCTCCCTTTGTAATTTTACAGTTTAAACTTATTCAACATAATTTTGATGAATAACTAAATGCCAAAGAAATGGTTCAATAACTGTTGTTTATTTAACATTCTATTGAGTATTTTTATTGGACAGAAACACTGAGAAGTTAGCTAAGTTACAATAATGTCAAAAAAAATCGTAATTTATTTGGCTCCGTAATGTCATATGCTATATGTGCCCTTAGTTAAAAATAATAAAATGTTAGATATTAAATTTTATCGAATCTAGTTTGCATTGTTTTAGGGTTTTCAAATAATTTTAAGTCAAGAAAAGTATCCTCATACTCTGTCTGATGAATCGTCCACCTAGAACATTTTCATATAAAATATTAAAACTCGAATATTTCATTTTTTACCGATAGATTATTTTGAGGCAACGATTTTGAACTAAAGCCCTGCGATGGAAAATTTTAGATTCTTTCAAGTTTGATAATATCGTGGTTCCATGTATGCGTGAGCGTGAATACCCGTTTGATTTTGGTAACACGGAAATGTATATACAAATAAATGGGTTGTGGGTCAGTCAATCCTGTTGATCTCAATGTTTCTGTGGACCTTTCTGAGGTTTACCATGTTGCAAATCGTACTAAGCTTTGATCAGTGAGAAGCTGCAATTTTCCCAGTATTACAGTGAATTATGTTGATGCAAACCGATGTCAAACAATTTTTTCCCAAAACGGCTTTTGCATTGTACAATAAGATTTTGGTAAATCTTGGTCGTTTATTTGAAATAATGCAAAGAAATTATTCTTTGTCGCTTTCTCTAATCGTCGTATCGTTTCCATTTATGTCGCAATCAGTTTTCAGATTTGTCTCACAGCTAACGTCTCACTGTGATATAGTAGGTGGTCAAAATACAACACATCAACGCTATAATAACATGTTTTATTAGAATATATAGATCTACGCGCATCTCCCTTCATTCCTTCAGCATGATAAAATATATTAATTTCTTTTAAAATTCATTGTTCAAAATTCAGCCCAAACATATAAACACAATTCCATTTGACCGAACAATCATGACAGCTGCTCACAGTGCATCGAAAACAACACAATCAAAGGAACCATTCTCTAAGCCGAGCATCGCGAACACATTGATGCGCACAAGCTTTCTTTTTCTCAGTACGACGTATTGAGTTTTGTTTACATTATCAATTATACGCGGTCGATGAGGGAATTTCATAAAATTTCGTTGAACTTTTACGGCGTGTGATTGGAATGAAATCCTTCAGTGAAGAAGTAGGAAGATTTTCCATAGTGAAAATAAATCCCCGGTGAAGTAAGTCACACAGGAGGGTGCGAAGAAACGTGTATTGTAAAGTGGTGTGGCTCAGTCGATCGCCAAGCATTTCTCTCAAATTATGTTCATCCATGCTATTTCTATGAAAAAGTGCAACTGAAGTTGTTCATCGAAAAACAGTAGTTTTATTGCATTTTTTGCATACAAGAGTACTGCCCATACTCGCAATACAGTCCCATTAGGAAAATCATCATGTCGAGAAAAACGCATCTGAAAATAATTGAAAAAGGTTTCGCAACGCCGCTGCTATGAGCAGAAAAATCTGATGGGATTACCCGACACATTATCAATACAATATAATAAAATGTTCAACAACTAGAATATTGTTAATGCGATTATTTACAATGTACAAATCCAAGATACTAGCTAGTGGGACACGTTATCCGAGTACTTCTCTCACTAAATTCAAATATACCCGCATACCAGTCCCATTATTAGGGGCTCGCTTACTTTGTTATCGCGCACCTTGACACATTTATTGCCAAGTATACTACAGATTCCAAGGCACTTTTCCTTTTGCTACCATTAGTGCTCTCAACTTTTAATTTAAATAGTTACTACAAAGTATTAAACTATACGGTGGTGGTAGTGATAATACTGAAGACATTCCTGGGTTTGCTGGAAACGTTGCGGCCGACCAATAAGAAAAGTATTCTGGATTCACCTGCAGCAGCTGTATGTTGGATTTGAAACATAGATACTCCAGCGAGCATGTTTTGGTTAGTATGATTTCGACACAGCTGTTGGACATTTCTTAGATATGCATAATGCTGACTTCTCATATCTTTCCATTAGATATCGCAAACACGCCGTTTGACAAGTCGACGATACCAGTTGTGATGCGTGTATTCCCATGTTGGCCCAAAAAGCCTCTCCCTCATGTCATTGGAAAATAAACCTACCGGACAGTTCGTTCAAAATTGGTCAGAGGACGAGAATAATGACAGCTTTAGGCTTGCCTTGGAGCAAAGTTTTTTTTTTAAATTTTTTGTTTAGCCTCTCGCAAGGATTAACATTTAGATGTTTCTATCATTTATCGCACCAGATACATTCTGAGAAAGTATCAAGTCATGTCAAACAAGAACAATATTTTTATGGAATAAAGATGGTTGGCTGTCATTTTTGGTATTCCTTTTTCGTATCGGATGAAAACTATGATGCAAAAATAATTACAAAGATCATAACAGTAATAGGTTTGCTTGAATATCATTGTCTAGTAGTGGGACTGTTATGCGGGTACTTTCAATATGGGACGCACATGGTTTGGTATTTTTTTCGTATTTTGTCCATACAAAAACACAATTTTGAGTACGATACCAAGAAGTACACTAATAATTAACATGATTCATGAATAAAACTCAAAAGTGATGAAAATTCAAATGGGACTGTTATGCGAGTATGGGCAGAGTAGGAACCATAACAGTTTCCACAAAATCACAATTTTTTTTTCAGTTCGTAACATAAACCACTGCAACCAATATATGATCTATTGTAGTATATCCCGTGTCCTTTGTTCCCTTGATAAAGCCAAGAAATTAAACCGATATTGCCCATGCATCAGAATGCTAGTCCTTATTTCTCAAAACCAGAGAACTAAATAAATAAAACAGTTAGAAAACAAATTGTTGTATTCGACTCATTTTTTTCTTTGTCTCAAGATCATTCTCTGCAACTGGGAAAACCGAGACTTGTCACTTTCAACAATTTTTAAAAATGTTACAAGGACTGAAAAATGTTCCTTTGATCACTATAATACCCTGTTCTCTTCGTTTGAAGCACTAGGGTTCACTGGTAGATCTTTACCCCATAACACACCACAAAAAGGTGATCTACCCGCGTTATGGGTCAATTAATTAAATTACAGTAGTTGGTAGCCCTAGATTTATTTTGTAGTAGGGAATTTGACACCTCAGGACTAACCGGTTAGTATCATTGTTTGTGTTTGTTTTTGGATTAGGGTCGATGTACCAATAGCCGCATAGCTAAGAGCAAAAATTCGTATAAAATCGAAAAATAACGCTATCGTCATTATTTTTTCATCATCTGAAAGCTTTTTATCTTGGTTTTGTGGGAAAAATATGAAAACAACGAAAACTAAAATGTTTGCATTTATTATCGCGTGTGCCACTATAGGAATACATGTGCCTATAGTAGCAATATTTCTAATTTCTGTTCCTATAGTAGCACTAGCATCGCGGCGTTGGCAAAATACTTATCAAAACCGTATTTTTACAAAACTTTTATACTTTTCCTACAAAGTGTGGATCAAAAGCTTTCGTTTGATGTAAAAAAAGTTCTTAATTCATCAATTATTTTGTGAAATAAAAAATAGTTTCTCTCAGTAGTGCTACTATAGGAACAATAGGTTTACTATAGGCGCAAGAGAGCTCAAATTTTAAGCAAAAATAATTATTTCGATCATTTTTTGAACAAAACCAAGCTGTGTATCAATGGTACTTAGATAAATAGCTCCTGACCTTCATGTCAAAAAATGTTTTGGAAAGGTTTATAGCAAAACGGCCGTAAAAAGCCACTAGTGCGACTATAGGGGACTGTCCACTAAGGGAACATCGACCCTAGTATACGAAACAGAATCGATTTCGGAATGCAAGACGACGAAGGACGATGAGCACTTTCTACTAAATTGAAAAAAGGGCGCAAAGGTTTTGTTCTCTTATCATGTTTGATAATCTCTTTTTTGTATTTGTTTTTGCTTGTTTTAATTTTCAGATTGATGGATTTATCGACAACCTCACTTATTTTCGATCAGATTGGTATTTTACGTGAATCTTCATTCATTTATTGGCGATGTAGGTTCTGTAATAGATCCATTCCGGATGAACCTTTAGATTTAAATTTTCTATTTTTATACCTTTTTAGAAAAGATAAAAAAATGTGGTGCCCTAATGAGAAAGATTTTTAATTAAAATAACTGAAAGGGCCTTTCTTTCTTTTAAAGTTATTAGTATAGAAAAGTGAACAATTTAATAAACAATAAATAATGATCGTACAATTTATAGTTGCTACTATGTGATTGATCAGAACAATCGAAGTTGTATAGAGATTTAATGAAGGGGGTTTGGCACCAATCGAGGCATGTGTACAAATCGAGAACTCAAAATGCAAAAGTCAATCATGGCGTCAGCCACGTCCTTGCGGTCATCTGGGAAAGGAAGGTATGTTAGTTAAACAACCATTATAACTAGAGACCGAGTAAACCTCTGTATCTCCACAGTTGTCATGTAAAGGATATTGGGATAGGGTAAGGATCTAGAAGTACGAAATGTTTTGTGATGCGACCATGATATAATCAAGCCTTCTTCTTCTCCTTGGCATGACGTCCTCACTGGGACAGAGCCTGGCTTCTCAGCTTAGTGTTCTGATGAGCACCTACACAGTTATTAACTGAGAGCTTTCTTTGCCAAAGTTGCCATTTTCGCATTCGTATATCGTGTGGCAGGTACGATGATACTCTCTCTGCCCAGGGAAGTCAAGGAAATTTCCATTATGAAAAGATCCTGGATCGACCGGAAATCCCAGACACCTTCAGCATGGTTTTGCTTTGTAGCCGCGGACTCCAACCACTCGGCTAAGAAAGGCCCCCTAATCAAGCCTATTACTCGATAAATGCGATATTACTCGATAAATGCAAACAAGTGTTCGTCACTTGCCCAAACACTACTGTCTGTTTCATGGCCAACGCGCCGCCAACTTTTCAACAGATCGACAAAACCGTCGCCAGCAAATGAATCAAAGGATGTAATTTTCCGTTATGTTGGTAGAACTGGTGGAACGTCAAATTCGCAGCGGATGGTTGGCTGGCGACGATTTTGGCGAGGGTTTCATCGGCGACGATTACAAATCGTCGCGTTCGATAAGGTGCTAAATTTACAATACTAATGCGATCCCACCACACTATAGGCCACTGCACTGTTTTGATTTTGTATGAGAATTTGACTTTTACTGGCCTTGTTGTTTACAAATTTCGTGAAAGAGTGAAAGGGAGAGGTACATTTTTGTGCAAAGCCCCATTCTATCGTGCTATGTGAGCGACGCGTTGAGTATTGCTGATTGTATTTTAGGTACAAATCTTGACTAAATGTCCTCCAAATGCGGTAACACAAACTAACCAAAGGACTCCTAGCAACGATTATCTAAATCATCGCTTACCTAGATAGAAAAACCTATCTTTGACATCGCATTTCTTGTAGAAAATCTTACCGCGTTTGGTGTTCCCGCATTTGATATTTGCATTTCAAACGCACACAGCAATACATGAATTTCTCTAAATCAGTAGTGTCATTGAAGGCTGTAAATGCGGGAAATGCAACGGGAAATAGAACATTTTCTACAGTAGTTTTGGGTTGCCCTTAGAATGAGTGTTTTGCTATTTTCAAGGCATTATGCCTACAGCAGCTATAGGAGTAAGTTTCACTGGCTATGCTGACTGTGATTTGTTACGCTTACCTAATGTAGTGTGAATCTCATAAATTTTCCCAACCCTGCTAATTTTTATTGACACCCCAAACCGTAATCTATATACCCAAATGATAATCTAAATCTTTACATAACAACCATACATAACTTATACTGTTCTTTATGTGTATACAAGTTTATTAACTTTCCGGAAATCGGCGTTTTAAATGTTGTCATCTAAGAATAAAAATCAGCGGAAATGTTGAAAACAATATATTTTTGTGCTAAAGTTTAGTCTAAAACTTACAAACATAATGTTCACTGGATAAAAATTGTTGCCTACTTAAAACATTTTTTGTTAACTAACAACAGTAAAGTATTAAATCTATCACAGTACGGTAACTGCTTTGAGTGATGGAATTGAATTCCTTGTTAATCAAGCGGTGTTTTTTGTTCTTCATGCAGCAATTTTTGCTAATTGAACTAAATTTGCTCACACTAATCAACGATCTCCCTTGGATCATCTACGAAGTCTAAATGAGTTCAAAACAATTGGCACCATTTGATGAATTTTGATAACTTTCCATCATTGTCCGTTGCCTCCATCAGCAATTAAAACATGCTCGTCGATCAAAACAAAACTACAAACTGCCGAAATGCTTTCCATATATGAAGAGAAATGATCTTTTAAGTACGTGCGATTTAGTTTAGTAGTGCCGCCGCTATGACCTCACGCTTCGGCGGATGATGAAAGATCTGCGCAGTCCTCATCGGCCGATTGACTCGATCGCCTGGTCAGCACTTTTCCGCGGAAGTAGTCTTCAATTTCTTGCAGAGATTTTCCTTTCGTTTCCGGCACTATGTAACACACATACAGGACACCTAGAAGCGATACGGCTCCGTAGAAGATGAACACATTGGCACTGCCCATACCTTCGACCATCGTCGGGTACAGTTTGATGATCACAAACGACATCAGATAGGTGAAGAATACGGTCACTCCGGAAGCAGGTCCGCGTACTTTTTGTGGGAACAATTCGGCTAGCATGCTAAAAGGCATCGTGAGGAATCCTAAGGTGCTGGTGAAGATGTAAGTAATGATGAGGAACGTCGGGAGCCATCGAAGATTCTCCGCTGGAGGATGGAAAATACAAGCGGCAATGCCGAACATGCAGGCGGCCATTCCCACGCCGGAGAAGATCGAAGGCGGCTTGCGTCCAAGGGTGTCCAAAATGTAGGCTACCAAGGTTGTTGCGATAACACGAGTTATCCCAATCAGAACTGTGCACAGGAAGGGATCGATCGAAACGCTCGCTTCCGATGAAACTTTTGCTGCGTACACCACCACTACGAATATTCCAGAAAATTGCTGGAACCCAAAGAATCCGATGATCACTCCCAGTGGTTTGTAGACCTGAGGCTGCCTGATCAGATCCACGAACCGTTCCTTTCCGGCCAGCTTTTGCGCTTCGACGTTATCTCTCAAGCGCGAGAGCTCGTGTTCAATTTCCGGAATCGTTTTGTCACAGTTTCCAAATCCTCGAATTTTCTTCAGCGATCGTTCTGCCTCCGATTCCCGTTCCTTGGACATGAGCCATGCCGGAGATTCGGGCAGCGGAATCAACATCAACAGGGAACACACGCAACATCCCCCGGCAATGGCGGCCACCAAGCGGAAGTTTTCCGGGATGAAGTAGCCGAAGGTGTAGATCATCAGGATGCCTAGGGCGATCGCAAGGGACGTGAGTACGGTGAGGCGACCTCGCATGCTGGGTGTGGCGATTTCTGCTGAGTAAATTGATGCAGGAGCACTCACCAAGCCGATCACCAGGCCTGGAATGTAGAAGGAAGGAGTTTGTTTACTTTTTTAATTTTAAGCTTTGTGTTATTTGTCAACGAAATAAGCTAAAGTATTGTTTTAAATTATACTGGAGATCAATGTTCAGATCTTTCAATAAATTTATTTGCAGTTTATTAACTGATTTCCGATTATCCGGAGTATCGATTTTTTTCACTCCGTAGAATCGAATCCTCCGGGTAATCGAATAACTAAAAGAAAAAATAAAATATTCGATAAAAGAACTTAAATATTATCTTTTCTGTGTTGTTTTATTTATATGATGCAGTGGCGTAGCCAAAAAATATTGATAAGAGCATTAGGGATCTCGAAAAGGAAAAAAAAATGACTAGCATACAAAATACCCTTTTTTAATTTCCTTTTTACCTACCTGCGTTCAAAGCTGTTAAACCATTCATATTGAATATTGCAATATAAAATTATCTCAAATTTATGCATAAACACTGAAAATCAAGAATACCTAAAAACTTACTCCGGATAATCAAGTCTAAAATTCCGGATAATCGAGTCTTCAGATGATCGAGTCCTACCTGTAATTGCTGAAATTATACATATTTCAGCATAGGTAATTTGAATTTTTTTTTTTTGAATACATGCAGACTTAATGTAATCCAGGGTAACACTGACCAGTAGCCTGGGACACGGTTATATCTATATAAATAAAAATGGAGTGGTGTTTGTATGTCACGAAATGGCTTGAGAACGGCTCGACGGATTAGAATTATTCTTCTATCGTTATGTTCCTGAAGTGTTCCGACGTGTTTGTGTATATAAAAAGTAACGGATATTTAACGGGAAAGTTGAAAAAACAGGAGTGAACGGAACTTCAATTTTGCACGGAGCGTTCCATGGCGTTTTTCAACAGCCTACTTGATGGCAAGACGAAGTTTGCCGGGACCACTAGTTAAAAATATAAATTCTCACTCCAGTCCACCTTTTGGATTGCATGTTGGTCTCATAACAACTGTGCAAAATTTCAGCTCGATCGATAAAACTAATTCAAAGATTGTTTGGGATTTACTATGGGAAAACTTACTTTTGCAAAGAAACATCGCCAGAGATCGTCCATTGATCTCTATAAAAATTCTAAGCGCATACCTTGATAGGTATTTTTACGATGAAGAACATTGTCGAAGACCGCAAAGCAATCCGATGTTTGAAAAAAAAAAAATATAAAGCATTGACTAGGGTAAACACTCCCTTAGTAAAAGTAGTGTTTTTTACATGTCCACACCAAAAAAATCTTAGATTTACACGTAACGTAATATTAGCCTCAATCATGCAAAGCCATTTCTCATGTATTATTCAATGATAAAACCTATAAACACATCTATTATGTACAACATTGTTACCAAAATCCTTAATATTGAACTCGAAACGTCTTCTCTCGAAGAATGTTGTATGCAAAACGGCACGGTTTACATGATTTTCACGCTGAAAATTCAATCATAAATAATGCACATGGAATGACAAGCCGTCAATCCATCCATGTGCATTATTTTTGACAGAATATTCATCGTAGAATCATGTAAACCGAGAATTCTTGTTTGCAATTCCACTTTCAAGATGCAAGAAAGCATGCAACATTTGCGAATGTTGGATGGAAGATCATGAAATGTTTCAGTTTCACTCAAGTTTGCAAGCATTATCGAATGCAATGAGACAATTTACATTAATTATCGTTGAATGTTCAGTTGCAACTTGTTTTACATGATCATCATAAAGAATTACGTGCCATGTAAATTTGAGAATTTTTTGCTGTGTATCGCACTAACAAAATATTATATGATATTTTTCTATGATGCACTATGCGAAAATCCACCAAAAAATAATCGTAAAGCTATCTAAAACAATCATTTTGCTTAAACATTTTGGCTCCTTTGCACCTATAGTGGTGCGTCAGTACTCATAATGGAGGGTCCTATAAGAAACCAATGGTATGCGCCATTGAAAGCTCTACTCTAAAAACATACCTCCACTGAAGGAACAGTGTTCCTATTATTGGTGCAAGGCTTTTTACAGAGAAATTCCAAATTAATCGTGATTTTAATTCATTTACATGACAGAAGGATGTGAAATCTTTCGACTGATAAGTTGAAAACGATAATTGTTTTAGCTGTTTTCCATTAGGTGCACCACTAATGGTGCATTTGCCCTATCCGGAGATTTTGCTCAATTTTGTTATTATTATTATTCCTGTCGGATTACTTCGTTATTAGTGTCGGATTCCTTCGCGGTCTTCGACAATGTTCTTCGTTCAAAAAATGCTTTTGTTCAGAATTTTTATAGAGGTCAATGGGCGACCTCTGGCGATTTCCCTTTGCAAAAGTAAGTTTTTTCATACTAAGGCCTGTACTCGAAAAAATGCACCAGACAAATGTGTTCGGCAAAAAAATAATTTAAGTCTTGAAACTTCCAGGGAGTGAACTTATACATATGAATTATGTTTCAGCATAATTACTTTATTCAATGTCCTTTGCTTCGCTGAAAGCTTGCACCTTTCCCTTAAGACCCCTCATTACATTTTGTGCCAACCTTCTTGACCACTTTCATCCATGCTTTCTTCAATTCCAGCTCGTTTCTAAACATCTTGGATGATTTTTGAGCTTTGGCCTTCATTATAGCCCAAAATCTTTCCATCGGACGAATTTCTGGTGAATTTGGGGGGTAGGCGGTTTTTGATGCAAACACAACGTTATTGGACGGTATGAATAAAAAGCATTGAACTTTACTACATGTAGCATCTACTCAAAAACAAAATCCACAAAGTTTACTAGGGGTCATGCACAAATAACGTCACCCTCCGACGGGTGGGGGGGGGGGGGGGTGGGGTGGTCAAGCCAAGCGTGACAAGCCGTACAAAAATTTAAAAATTTCGGAGGACTCATACAAAAAACGTGACAAGCCCCCCCAGGGAGGGGGTCAAAAATGTTGAAATTTAGCGTGACATAATTTGTGTACCATCCCCTACAGTTTTGGTATGAATAAAAAACCTTGCGAACATGTAGTACCTACTACTTTCGAACATGAGCAGTAGACCTATTCATATTTTCAAGAATGTCGGGAAATCAATCAGTCAACCAATATTTAGATTTTTCATGTTAAAATGAACTTCTGGTCATAATTTCAATCAATTTGGTTAAAAATTAGGTGTGCTTTAAATCAATCAGTAGCGCAACCAGAATTTGGCTTTAGGGGGGGTTTTGCAAACTTAAAAGTAGTTTTTTGTAAAAGTTATTCAGGGTAAAAAATTTGGGCAGATGTTTATTTCTGGATTGAAATTAATAAATAACGAATCAACATTTGCAAACCTAAGCTTCTCTCGTCCACCCTAGACATACATTTCTATATAAACTAATTCCGTTTGCCAAAGGGAATATATTGTACCTGGCGAAATTTCCCAAAAGTTTTCCTAAGGACGGTGATGGAAGATAAAAGAACTTTCGGATTCCAAAGAATATTTCGTTCTCTATGAAAATTGGCGTAGATTTTACCCTAAAGCATGATTGGTTTAACGAGGCTACAATATTCTGGTATCGATTCTATCTACATCCTTCGTAGTATGTTTGAAAGATTATCCAGGCTACATGAATGCACGCACAATCACTCTACGCCCCCTAAATACGTTTCCAAGTTTTTCAACAAACATTATGATCTTCAAAGGCAATAGGTTGCAATATAAACAATTGCAGTTATTATTAGCAGTTCTTCGAAGGTAAATCAGCATTTCCAGCTTGTAGACGAATGTTTGTGATTTTTCAGCTTATTAGCGGAACCGCTCTCTCCTTTGATCTCTCTCAGGATTTTTATTTGTAATCATTAAAAACTAAGGTATTGCTTTTTCTGTGATTCACGTGCTCCAAAAGCTATGAAATTCGCCTAAAATGTTGAGCCAACTTTGAGATTTTTGAGGCATCGGAATTTGCATCAATCATCTGTCAATACGGTCGAACGGTCTCAATAGGCATGCATATCTGATGAATTTCATGCATAACTAATGAATTTCAATCCAGAAAAAAACATCTGCCCAAATTTTTTACCCTGAATAACTTTTACAAAAAAAACTACTTTTAAGTTTGCAAAACCCCCCCTAAAGCCAAATTCTGGTTGCGCTACTGTCTCAATATGCATGCATATCTGCATGTATTCTCATCAAAACCCGTTTATTTATCAGAAAAACCTGTTTATTTATCAGAATAAGCAAGATAAATTCAATTTAATAAAACTCTTTGGGGGTCTTACTATTAAAAAGCCTCAATTTTGAAGAACATTACTGCCCATAACTGCATAACAGTCACATTCGACATTTTTGACAATTTCGAGTTAATACCGGGGAGAGTCATCCAATGACAAATACTTTCGATCCACTTACTAAAATCTGCGAGATTGTTCTAGAAAATTCGAAAAAAATACCAAGTTATTTTGTCACATTGGCAATTGTAACCGCATAACAGTCACATTGAGATTATACATGAGCTTCATAATGCAGTGGCAACGAAATTTCTATCCGAATTTTTTTCTGACTATTCACCCAATAAGTGATATGAGTCGTACAAAATTTCAGCCTCAAATAAGCACTTTTGAATTCTTAGTGATTTTTTGAAATATCAGTTCCCTCCCATACTGCAGTAAAATGCAAACTTGGTATCCCATTTACTCAATGCCTACTTTTGTCGAATGTTACAAATATGCAGTTATGGGCAGATTACTGTTACTGTAAATTTCGCACCTTTCGAACGCGACGATTTGTAATCGTCGCCGGTGAAACCGTCACCAAAATCGTCGCCAGCCAACCAGCAGCTGTGAATTTGACGTTTCAACAGTCTTACAAACATAACGGCAAATCACCTCCTTTGATTTGGTTGCTGGCGACGATTTTGTCGATCTGTTTGAAAGTTTTCGGCGAGATTTGTTTTCCATGAAATACAACGTACTGGTCCGATGCTTTTGGATTGTAGTATTAAATTTAAATGGTATATTTGGATAAAAATCTTTAAAAAAAATCTGCTCTGGGGGGGGGGGGGGGCGGGGGTGTTGACCCCCAAAACCCCCCCTTGGTTGCGTCACTGAAATCAATTATTTATTTTTAGGATAATTTCAAGCTATAAAAAATCATAACTACCGAACGGAACACCAACAATTATTGGAAATACCTCTACACAGTAGTTGATTCTACGAACTTTTGTCGAACATAATTTTACGATTGGAGCAAGTTTTAACATAGTTTGGTTGAGGTTTGTGCTTCGAGGTTCTTTAAAATCACTATTTTTAGGAAGTGTTCTCTCTAAAAAACATACCTGTATGAAAATTTAGGATTTTTATCTTCCAGAACATGATGACTACACATATCTATAACTCAATCCCGTTGAAAGTTACAAGTTATCTTACGAAAATAAATTGTAAAAAATAGTAACTTAGGAAGCACATATGTGAATCCGCTGTGGGGGAGCAAAGAGCACCATCGTGAGCTTTGTGGAATGTAAAAAATGAACACGTTAGCACTGCTTTTTCTCAATCGATGATGATGATTGTTTTCA
Source organism: Aedes aegypti (assembly GCF_002204515.2). Classification (NCBI taxonomy): domain Eukaryota; kingdom Metazoa; phylum Arthropoda; class Insecta; order Diptera; family Culicidae; genus Aedes; species Aedes aegypti. Next base: position 331,807,357 of record NC_035108.1, read on the forward strand.
AATCGTTCTGAATCGTCAATGAAATGCGATCAAAACAATCATCAATCGGAAAGAAAAAGCAATGCTAACTTGTTCAATTTATTCATTCGTCGGTACATGTGTCATGCGTGATTTAACTATCATCAGGTTGCGATGCAGTGCTCGATCTTTGGGCATTTTTTGTAATTTATTGCCTTAGGTAACATGTAAGCTGTTAATGGTTAATGAATTCATAGCTTTACAATGTTCTATTGCCGTTGACTATGGTCTGAAAAAATAATGTATAATCGCTTATTGACACGAAAAATCATGTGAAAATCACAGGACTGAAACGGCTGTCATCCACGAACAACTGGACTGAAGCCAAAAATTTGGTGCTGAAGAAGGTGCTGATTTGACAGCTCGTCCAAAAATACTGTTTTAGGCTCGAGACACACTAGTTTTGAAATGCGACATTCATGTTTTACTTTCCATTCTGGTAATAAGTGCGTAGTACTTCATCAAATTTTCTGTAACTGCTGACCACATTTTATTAGGCACAACAAAAAACCATTATCAATAGTATAATTTTATTCTCATACGACATTTGTCGCTTCCGCGCGGGGTTTGATGAGAGCAAAGCCTAAAATTTGTTTACTCAGCACTAGCGCCACACAGATGGTGGCGGCTTCAAGAACTAGCGCTTCCTTCAGGGGGTTGGTGAAAATATGAATATTACTACATTCCCGCTATACATCGCGTAGTCGAGCATGGACACTACCCAAGTAACCATAAGCACTAATAATAAGCCCTTAATCAGCATCATAAATGCTTACATGCATTATAATAGCACCACAAATGCTTACACACCCTATAACAGCACTTCCGCTACATAGAAACCCTATTACAGCATCATTAATGCTTCTAAGCCTGATGCATACGGGCATTAAATAAGCACTATATTGGCTCTATATTCGCATACAGGGCCTGTTTAAATGCCATCCAGTGTTTTGACAGATATACCACGTGCTTTGTGTTTACATATAGTGGTGAGAGGGAGTCAAACATAAGTCTTCTCACTACTACAATTGCAGCTTTTATGACGGGGAAAAGTGGTGGTTTAAATTGGTCTCTTTTCTTTCCAATACTATTCATCTTATGTGGGCGAAGGAGCAAAGGAGCAGAACTTCAACAACTCAACAATACAGGTGTCGCAGGTTCGAGACGCAAAATGAGGAATTTCATCATCATAAAACAAGGATCAATATGTGGCAATTTCAGTCCTCAAAAGGATTAAAACAACCAAAATGAATAAGTCTGATACGGAGAAGTACTATCTCAATCATTTTATTACATTTTGCATACTATTCGAGGTTTCCATTTTCATTCATTTATTTATTTACCTCGTGTACCAGCTGCTTGGCCGCATACGCGAAAGCTCTCTGGCTGCGTACGCGAAAGCATAAAATATTCGCCCGAAAAACCTGGCGAAAACAACTGACGTTTCTCACGTGGTCTTATATGAGCACTAGTGATGCCGAGAAGCACGGTTATATCTTCGCATTATAATGGCACGCTATTTCGCCTTTTCTGGCATTATAATAGCATTATATGCGTATATAAAACTGACAAGTATCAAATGATTACCCTATATGCGCATATAATGCTGTTACCGTGCCGCATTATCGTGCTTACTGGTTACTTGGGTAATTCATGTATATTATGTATTTTTACACGATTTGAAGTATAAATTTGCGATAAATCTAGCATTCCTTTTATATGAATGTGAATTTTATGAAAATGATTACAAAATTTTTTCTGAGAATTTTGGAAATTTAACTAAAAAGCTGTGTCCTATAAAGAGATCTTGAGATTACAGCAATTGTGTAATCATAAAGTTCATAACATTTTCAACATTTCAGTACTTAGAATTTGATGAAATAGCGGTAGAATTTTGAGCTTCCTCTGTGAATAAAAAAAACAGCATGTTGAACATACTGAAGCATGGTAATCTCGTTATTTCGGTAGGTTTCCTGCTAGTATCCTTGGAATTCTTAGACATAAAAATAAATTCTCGCAATAGTGGTTGAATTAAGGATTTTCTTTTACATTATTACATTCAGACATTCAAAGGTTTATACTATAATTGAAGATTTCCTCTGAAATCCCAACGGAACTGGAAAACAAAGGGATCTGAAGTTTACAAGAATTCCAAAGATTCGGACCAGAGTTTGCAGGAATCTCACTGAAATCTCAGAGATTCTTAGAGAAATACCGTCTTGAAGATACCCGAATAATTTCAAAAGATTAATAGCCAGATCAAATACCGGATTTTCAATATTCCCAAAAGAATCCCAGAATGGCTTCCAGAATCCCAGAATTGTTATAACAAATCTAGAATGTCTATCAGAATCCCAGAATTACTATAGGGATTTCAGAATTCCAAAGGAAATCAGAGAATCTGGGTTGTCAGTCAGTCAGTCATTCTTACATAAAATTAGAAATTACTTTATAATTAGCTAAGATCCATCCGACATCCGAGAATTCCTAAGAAACAACATAATTATCGTAATGCCAGATTGAACATAATTATCGTAATGAGTATCTTCGTACCTGCCACACGATATTCACATGCAAAATGATCAATTGACATTGAAAGCTCTCAGTTGAAAACTGTGTAAGTACTCATAAGAACATTAAGCTTAACTATCGAATTTCGTGTATATTATTCTATTGCTTGTATCATTTTCGCATAGTGCATCATAGAAAAATATCACATAGTCATTTATTAGAGTGGAACATGTAAGAACATTATTCACCTTTATTATTGGAGCTACCTCCACTAAGGGAGCGTTTGCCCTATAAGGTAACTTAATCGGATCACTATAGACTTAGATTTGGACATCCAAACTGGACTAGCTTGTATGAAAAACTGGTTAATGCATACTTTATTCCATCATGTACTGCTGAATGCAGTAGAAGCAATATGTTATTAAAATGTAATACTACTTATTATTAAAAGATTATTATTCTTACAATTCAATTCAATCAAATTTAAAAGCATATAAAATACAACTCACCTATAACGACCCGGGCGATCAGAATCTGCGTATACATCAGCTCGAAGTTGGTGCTGCTCGACACGGCAATCAGCGCCCACGAGACAATGGACAGCACGTTGATCAGCACCAGGGTCCATTTTCGTCCGATGCGATCCAGCAAATAGCCTGATATCAGTCCACCGAAGGGGCACGCGATTGAATTTATGGAAGCTGAAAATGAAACGAAACCGATTATAGCATGCGTGTCGGTATGTATGTGCGCAAACGTGTCCGTATAACCTTAAATTAAGGGGAAATGGGACGGGATGTTTGTATTGGCGCCGGTACTGTACAAATGTGTTCCACTGAACACTAGAGAGAGTAAGCGCGCTCAGTATGCTCAGAGAACTAAATGCGGAGGTAATAAATGAGGGGAAAATTGAGACGTGCAATGCTTTCTTATAAGGGTGAATACAAGTGAAGACGAAACCGAATGGATACAGTGTTTTAGCTTCTTATTCGACTCACTCGGTTTATTTGAGAAAAAGAGCGAAATAACCTTTGATCATCACTAGCTGAACGGGCCCATCTTCTGTGACTTGCCTACGAGCTCCAGACTCTCGTTACTCTGGTCTCTCTTCAAATGTCGAATAAATCTTTCGCCTTTTACTAAAGATTTCCGTGGAGAGGGACACTCTAATGAGTCTAAAATAAATTTTTGTCTTGTTCAACCCCGCTAATCCGGGGTTGGACCACTAATTTACGAAATAAATATTGATGATAAGTCATTATCTCTAGAAGTATTATCTTATCATATTATGATAATTCCGATAAATTCGTGTCTCAATTGAAGTCAATTACAGTTGAATTCTAAACCTAAGTGCAAAATTGCTCTGTTTGTTCTGAAAAGTTAAAATTACTTCCTAAAATAGTTCATAGATGTGAACAATGTAAGCTACATAAAACCTGTACTGCTGTTACCCAACCTCACTCAGTGTGTTTCCGTGGTGTAGTGGTTATCACATCCGCCTAACACGCGGAAGGCCCCCGGTTCGATCCCGGGCGGAAACATGTACCTTTTTTTGTATAGATCACAACCTTCAATATCTCGTCGGTCGTCGCACATTGTCAGCAAGATAAACGTACAATTTAATATGAGGGCATACATTTATCGATTCGGTATTATTCACTAATAGCACAGAGAACAGACATGGAGGCTCGAACAAAATTTCATCTGAACCATGTGTAAAGGTTCGAATCAAACATCAGCGCCGCCAACGCAGACAGCCCGACATACAAACTCGTTTCGACAACACGATGTCACTAGTGAACGTCAAAATGCATTAGCACACAAAGCAACGCTAGCGACAAGCGGCAATTTTTGATATCGACACTAGCGCCAAAATGTAAAAAGCGGCAAATTTGTAGCGTTCTCAATCTGACGACAGCGCCACGTAACAGGAGCATAACGACATACTTTGAAATGACCAGTACAAGCTTTACACACACTGACGAGAAAAGATGAACGTCTGTTCTCTGTGCTAATAGGCTAATATTTTCAAAGCTAAACGATCACTTCGACATCTAGTGGCTTGTAGGAGAACCGTCAAAAAGGAGGTTGGGTTGAGAACGCACCGTGTGCTGCATAGGAAGTGTTGTGAAATTTGTGTTTGGCAACATAGTTTATAAACTTCCGGATTCTTTGTTAGTGGTTAAATTTGTTGTGAAATCAAGCGTATCGCAAGAATAATGGTTAAAACGATTATACCAATGGAAAATAGTTCAGTATTCGATAGATTATGACCTAATTTTTGAGTTGAAAAAAAAAAGAGTTCTTGATGTAAACAAACATTTTCAGTGACATTTCTCTCGTTCTTCCCCAGCGACCTCTTTGATGGTGGCGCATTATATTTGCCTATTGATAAAAAAAATTGTGATTAACACTTACATTTGCCTAACGTCAACTTAGACCAAAATTTCCGAAATCAAAATTTTGTTCTTTCAAGAAAATTGCTTCGAACTTTCAGGATCGATTCGGAAATTACTGTAGTTCCAGGTATATCTCAGAAAATATTGGGGTACCCGGATAAAAATACAATACAAAAATAATAAAACGTATTGTAACAGTACCATTCAATATATTGAAAATACAATACAGGATATTGTAAAATGACAATACAATTACAGTACAATATATTGTTTTGAACAGTTCACTGCATAGTACATGAGATTTTTCTAATATAATGTATCGGTGGTTAAGTATCGTAACAATACAAATATAGATATTTTCTTATTCATACATTTTGAAAATACAATACGATATATTGTACATGTATTGTCTTGATTAGCAATTCGTGTATTGTTGCACAATACAAAAACAATTCAACGAACTGTATTTCAATTAGTGGTGAAAAGCATAGAATATGTATTTTGAATGGATTGTCCCTCAACTTACCGGATATTCGTGTCAACAGTAGTAAAATAATTTAACTCCTATAGAAGTAAAGATATTTATCATGGTTGCATTCGTCGTTACAGCTAATGTCAAGTGACTTCTACAAAACTACTTAGTTTTACTTTTTGAATATTTTTCACCCAACATTTCCTGCTTTCTGAACTTGTTTTGATTACTTATTTCAGACAAGCTACACAGAAAAAAGCAACAGTTGTTTTACGCGAAAATAGGAATTTGACCAAAATTGTAAGGTATACAACCAATAAAAAATACAGTGTTCTGTTACAATTTATTGTATTGGTTTTGAATTGTATATTCAAACAAGAATAATGTTGCTTCGACATTCAATTACAATACGCTGTATTGTATCCAATTCATTATATTGTACATTAATGGTTTATTCCATCCCAATGGTTTATAACATCCCTCCCAGCTAATTACTTAAGCGATCGATTGTTTTTGAGTATAAAGTATTCATCATCCTTCGTTATTCTGCTTAGTAAAATGTCCCTAAAATCAATTCAATTTCGATGTACAAATCTAAAAAGAAAGTCGATTAAGAGAAACCGATTCGGTACTGCAGATATATACTGCGCCTGTATGATACTGAGATATGACTTATGCACACTAAACTTCATGATTTTGCAAGCCAAGTCTAAAAAAAATGTTTTAGACCTTTTGGATGACTTGGACCAATGTTTGTGTATACTGGATATCCGGTTCCCTGGGATAATTGATCACTTTATCGGCAGTTCCATTACAGCGCTCGAACAAAATTCTTCTTCGGCGATCATCCATTTACCCGCAGCCAAAGATAATCACGAGTTAATCGTAGATCATATAATATCTATAACATTGCTCCTTGAAAGTTGATGGAAAGAGCTCATCACGTGATGAGGTGATGTAGTTATTGTTCCAATAGCATAAGGGTAAATTTGGACCATCTTGATGATCACGATAATTGGTTAACTCAAGAAATGCACGACCTAACTCTGATAACGACTTCTTTTTCTGTGATTTTTTTCAAGCATCCCATTTCAGATTCTTCTAAACATTACTCCCGGTATTACCTAAGAAAGCAACCCGGTATTACCTAAGTTACAGCTAGTTTTTTAACACAAGAAAGGATGATGATTCCAACAAATAACTTCCAATGAATTCATAATTTATTTTATTTAAGGACTGTTCATTTTATAAAGTGGATACTTTGTTTTAGCTATATCTCTTTTATTTATTGATCAAATCGTAATCGGTTTTCTGTGCATCGTTCAAGTATTATTCTTTATAGTTGTGAAAATATAAGATCTAACAAAATGCTATTATCAGAAGGCCGGCTCCAGAGGCACGTTCCCCGCCATTTGGGAGATTTGTGCCATCGCCATATATGAGCCTATTTCATCACCTACCCGATGTGAGAGGAAAGGGAAGGGAAAGATGGGAGGAAATAGGAGTGGGGTCCCTTGAAGAGGAAAAATCGCATAAGCGAATTGAGAGCATGTAGCTCCATACCACAATGGGTTCGAACAGCGCCCTAAAAAGGACACTGCAAAACGCATGAGCGTAAAGAGAGCCTATAGCTCATTACCACAGCGGGTTAATAATAACAGAATGTCCTGAAGATTCAGGTTTCTGAAATCAGTTTCACTTAATAAGTGTTAACCAAGAAATTGGAATCGCAATTACGCGAAGATTGGATAGTTACATATCAGGTGATAAGAAGTTCCATAGTCGGAATCACAACTATCACACACAAATGTATCAACACACTGAATATTTGCCATGTGATAGTTGAGTCGGCAGTGGCCAGTCAAGTTTGTAACCAAGAGACTGCAATTCTGCTTTGACAGATTTGTTAAATACTTAGCCACCTTTGGGATGGCTCAGTAATGTACAATTTTGTTAGACGACATGAATTATTCCAATATTGCTGGTGCTGAGTTGCCGCCCAAGAATTTCTAAAGCTTCACCCAGCACTTCGAAATTGGAATAGCTGCCTGAGAACCAATGAAGTCATGCGGTGCTCCATTGCAAGCTAATACATAAGCCATTTCATTTCCAGCAATGGAAGAATAGCAAGGACCCATATAAGTTTTACAGAGTTCACTGAATTTAGTTCCTCAAATTGCGTTCGCCGTGCGATAACAAGATTAGACCTTGAGTTGGCCGAAGCAAGAGCTTAAAAGCAGCCTGACTATCTGACATATTCCTTTACAAATAGCCTCACGTCAACTCGTCCCGCGAAGAGAGTTGTGAGGAACAAAGTGACAAGCAATTGTGGGATTCACTCGAAGCAAGGACAATTGTGTCCCAATTCACCGGAAGTAGAAACATTCAAATCACTAGGATTTCCAATGGACGGAGAGATGTAGCGATGATCAGATAATGATTCATCATCTGATACATGCTAATTCGTCAACTCGTGACCGATTCTGTTCAAGCAGAGCATTATGTCTAACACTTCTTCTCTAGCAGATACCATGAAGGTTGGGCGATTCCCAGAAATAAGTAATCCAAGATTTGAACTACTTAAGCATTCCATCAGACTGGAGCTTCTCAAATTGATATCTGAGCTGCTCCAGATGATGTGATGAGTATCAGCATCACTGCCCACAATCAGCAGACGGCCTTATCATAGGCAGTGAACGACAACTCGTTTGAAATCATCCATTGGGGATGGTTCATCATGTGGTAAATACACCATAAAACGAAAGACGTATTTCCTATTGAGGTCACCAACAGAAATATCAATTGTGACAGCACATACATCTCTGGTTGTTAACTCAGAAATGAGTGTAGCAACGTCAGCGCTATTTACGAGCACGCATACACGAGGTATGGCACAGGAGTTTGCCATTTCATGTTTCTGAAAGTAACAAAAACTGTGTCCACAAGGTAAAATAAAACCTAGATAAAAGTTCACAAAAGTAAGGTTTTTGCGCCATTTGAACTGTACCATTTGCAAGAGTTCACAAAGATTGATCGTTGCTTATATTCTATGCTGAAGATTGGTCTAATTAAGCTATCCTAACTGTAGCCACTACCCAAACTAGGCAGGATTAAGCTTTTCGCAATCTCAGAACGAAAAATACCAGCAGCAAAAAAAACCAGAACGGTATCTCTTAAAAGTCACCAAAGGCGAAAAGCACAGACTACACTGTGTAATACACATAATGCGAAACCATAGAGGTGAAAATTTAAACTAAATTACAACGTATTAATAATCCCACCCTTATTTAGCCTCAGGCTTGAGACTGAAGAAGAACAGCCGATTATCTCGGAGAAACACAAGGTCACCTGCACCATTGCTCCGGGTAGCACAGGAAGGACATAATACTGTAGAGGGCGCCCTGGTACTCCACAGGCTCCGTTTGCGGTTAGGTTTTATTTAGATCCCCCTAACCATTCATTCTTAGGCACGGTAAGCTTAAAGCCGCATTAATTAGGGGTCACCTGTTAGGTGGACTTTTACCACCGGAACAGGCAGTCCGTAGTGTTAATTCTTAGCCAATTGAAACAACCGCTACCTACACTACACGGATATCTAGACTGATCGGGAAAAGGAAGTTAACATTGATGATTAACTCCAGACGTGCCCAAACAACCGATTAAATATTGCTTGAATTTATAATTTATTTTATTTAAAGACTGTTCATTTTATAAAGTGGACACTTTGTTTAAGCTGTATCTCTATTATTTATTGATCAAATCGTAATCGGTTTCCTGTGCATCGTTCAACTATTATTCTTTAATGTTGTGAAAATATAAGATCTAAGAAAATGCTATTGGTTGAAGAACTAGATAGTTTTTACAAAAACTCCTCCGAAAAACTAAATAACAAAAATCGTTATTTTTATGAACAAATTTTATCTTAGTGTTCTCTACTATTCTACTAAAGCCAGAGCTAAGCAAAAACCAATAATATTCCTCCATTCCATGACACTAGGTAACTCTAGTGATTTATCCATTTATGGCCATATTTGCTGGTATACCATCCATTTACTCCCAGAAAAAATAAAAGTAAAAAGAGTGTTTAAAATTAGTTTAGACTGCTAAAGACACTATATTTGCATAGTGATCGTGAGTTTTTATAGCATTCTGAAGTACCGCAAAACGGGATAGCTTTGATAATGTGGGTAACTTTGATAGTGCGAGACCCACAACATATTAAATGAAATAACGAAGTTTCTGTCAACCAGTTAAGCAAAACGAATGCAAAAGTAAAGAGTATTAGTATGATACTTCATGTCAAAGCTTTTTTCCTTGAAATCAAGTGCTTTTGAGGACTTATAAGCAAATATTGAAAATCTATAAGATTTTAGAATTTTTGCAAGGCTGACAAACAATCTGTTCTACAATCACTATTTGATGAAGCCATTATGAGTTCGTCACTTATTCTTGACAACCTAGTTATAGTAGGACATGAATTCGGTCTCAAATCTCTTAGGGTAGGTATACTTGTCATAAAAGAAATGAAATTTTGTGTTTCAGTCAGCGAACTTTCGTCCCACACTAGTTTAGAGCACTTCCCCACCGGTTTGGCAAAAGTTCGTTTAGGACATTCAATTTTGAAGCTTGACGCAAGTTTGTCCATAAAAATGGCAGCCAATATGGTAAATACTCATTATGTGATATGTATATATTTTCCACTATAATAGTTTTTCTGGAAATATTTATTAAGGTCGAACTTTTTCCCACACAGCTAAAAATATGTTGTAAATTTAAGTTTATTTTGATGCACATATTTGGAGCATAAAAATAAACTCAAATGTCAACGATAAATCGCTGATTTTTCAATCATTTTCACTTCAAATTTACAGATCATGTAGCATTCAAGCATCAATTTGGTTGAAAACTAAACGAAATGCCGTAACAATAGATGAATTTGGTTTATTTTTACTATATGCCACAGTTTACACTACATTGAAATTTAAATATTTTTATCTGTGCACCTTACTCCAAATAGCAGTATGTCGGTGCTTGTTCTGCCGTGTAATTCTTACATATAAAATATCAAGACCAGTTGCTGAAGGGTTGTTGAAAACGGAGAAGTTTATGAATGAACGATATGGGAAGTTCAGAAAAAAAGAAAAAATGAAAGAATAGGAATAAGATATCAAAGACAAAGAATAGAAGTATGAAGCAGAAGAAATCAAAGAATAAGAAAACGGAAATGGAGAAGAAGAAATCAAAGACATAGGATAAAAATAAGAAAAAGGAGAAAAAGAAAGTAAGGAAAAGAGCACTCATCTACAAAATATAGCCTATGGGCGCCACGGCCTTCACATATTGATCCGTAATAGTAAATCAGGAGTAAAACAGTACTTACCAAACCACGACGCTTGATCCGAGTTCAGCCGCAATGGATCATCTTCTCTTGTGAGCGAGTGCAACGTGATTGCAGAGTATCCCAAACCCATTCCGGAGGACAGCACTGTCAGATTTGCCAAAATGCTCATCATGAGCTGGAAGTGAAATAAGTTCAGGTAAGCTTAAATCAATATGTATCCAAAATCTCGTACCTGCATTCGATTGCTCCGTTTGCTGGCAGCCCGCGCCAACTCAACGACAGATCCATACAATCCAACAAGTGTCCCATCTTCCGCATCCTTCACCTTTCCGGAAGCTGGGGTCAACGTTGGGCTGATCAGCTGTAGATTATTTTTTGGTGTCAGTTGTCGATATACATCTTCTGCATCCGCATGCACTGTACCACCTGGTCGCTTCTCGTTTGTCATGGCCGGTGTTTGCAATCCTCTGCAAAGAAGTGGAAAATAACAAGTTGTTTCTTTGAGTTTCAGTCAACTAATATTCTTTCTAATGGAAAAGTGACAGGCTCATCCTGTTCTTTCCAAGCTGATCGTATAAATATAAAGCTTCTTTGTGGTTGTCGCTGTTTAGTCAGAGGCAAACAGAATAATAAATTCCTCGATTTTGCAAATATTGCGATAGAGATCTACGCTGACAATTAAAGGGCGATTAATAACTCGAGTGTATGATGATGGCATCACGACTTCAAAGCTCCAACGGCGAATCAGTCGCTTAGTGGGCAACAAAACCACGTTGATGGGATGGCGAGAAAATCAAAGCAATTGAGCAAAACAGAAAGCCTGCTGATAAGGATTGCCAACAGCTGAGTGTCATCGGGGGCAAACTATATGCGTGGTGGTTTCTCTACTGGAGGGTGGGTGCGACTTCGAGTGGGGTACCCTCGGTCACAACAACATAAACGGGGCGGACCGTTATCACGTGCCCCCACAGCCATACACGCGTGTGATTGGCTGATGATTAGAATTTGCATTCAGACACAATTGTTATGTCACTTTGCTTTGTTACACTTGATAAGACGCTGGTCATCTAAACATTACCATGTTTTTCTTTTCTTTTTGTTTAACATTATCATTTCTTACGCATATTTCAATTCCCACAATCACATCTTAGCAACTACAGGGCAAAAATACCATGATTCATTTAATCTAACAGAGCAGCTAGCGTTTCCTTAATCAACAATTACACGCCAGTGCAATTCTTGCAATATCATCATAATTCTTAACCCTCATATATGAATAATGGTCATTGAACATCCATTGCCCCATGTGCTCTCGATTGTAGGCCAATGGTAACAGCATAATGGTCGAGCGAGAACATGATAGCTGACATTGAAAGTCATTTCCTCTTATCCTCTTCCTAGTGCACATCGCGTGACAATGAATCACGGTTTTGATGCTTCGAGAACCCCACCAGGGAACTGACCCGATTATCAACGCCAAATTGAGTATGCGTAACATAATGAACAATTCAGGTTGTTTTTGATAAGGTTTTGCAAAACAACGCTCTTACCGTCATTACATGGTAACACTGACTCGAGTTGAAGCATATGTTTCATCATTATTCTTTAGAAGTCAAACGAAGATCAAAATTCTGGATTGAGCACAGTTCATGCGGCGCTAGGTTGGAGATTAGAAGCTTGTAGGTCAAAAAATAGGCAATTCGGTTGATATGAGCTCAGCTGTACGTATAGTTACATATTTCTCAGGAGTGCGTAAACATACTAAGGAGTCTCCAACCAAACCGTCTCTTAGCTTATCGGATTCCTAATGCTTCACTAGGTGCTGTGGTCAACGCGTAAATCTCAGATGATATTATTCGATACGCGATGCGAAAAAGAAGGCCGCCTCCAAAGGCACGTTCCCACCAGTTGGGAGATTTGTGCAATCGCCATATTTGAGCCCATTTCATCATCTACCCGATGGGAGAGGAAAGGGAAGGGAAAGATGGGAAGAAATAGGAATGGGGTCCCTTGAAGAGGGAAGATCGCATGAGCGAATTGAGAGCATGTATAGCTCCATACCACAATGGGTTCGAACAGCGCCCTAAAAAGGGCACTGCAAAACACATGTGCGTAAAAAGAGTCTATAGCACATTACCGCAGCGGGTTAAGAATAACAGAATGTCCAGAAGATTCAGGTTTCTGAATTCAGTTTCACTTAATAAGTGTTTATCAAATAATTGGTATCGCATTTGCGCTAAAACTGGACAATTATATATCAGGTGATACGAAGTTCCATAATCGGATTCACAACTATCACCCGCACGCTGAATATTTGCCATGTGATAGTTGAGTCGGCATTGGCCTGTCAACGCTCTGACCCAGAGACTGCAATTCTGCTTTGACAGATTTGTTAAATACTTCGCCAAATTTGGAGATGGCTCAGTAATGTACAATTTTGTTTGACGACACGACTCCAAACTGTTCCAATATTGCTTGTGCTGAGTTGCCGCCCAAGAATTTATCTGAAGCTTCACCCTGTACTTCAAAATTGGAATAGCTGGCTGTAATGAAGCCATGCGATGCTCCATCGCGAGCTAGTTCATCAGCAATCAGCCAATTCATTTCCAGCAATGGAAGAATGGCCAGGTACTCATACAAGGTTTACAGAGTTCAACCATTTGAATTCGACATGCGATAACAAGCTTCGACCATGAGTTGCCAAGTGAGTAAAATTGATTCAGCCTTAGCTCACGAGAATATACACCTGCACCAGCTTTACCTTCAAGAAGGGAGTCATTAGTGTAACATACCATATTGTTTGATATACATCTTTCCAAATAGCCAGACGTCCGCTCTTTCCGTGAAGGGAATTGTGTGGTAAATGTCCTGTAAGGAAAGTGACAAGCCAATGGGGGAAGACTTGGAGCAAGGACCATTTTGTCCCAATTCACCAAAAGTGGAAACAACTAAGTGTGTGTGTGTAAATCTACGATTCACCGGATTTCTCTCCAGTAGATCCAATACCCATAAACGTTAAGAGCAAGAAAGTGCTTCTTGTTTAAGATGTATGTGTAGTGGCACAACGTCGAAAAGAGCCTCGAGCGCTGCCGTGGGAGTCGTAGAGAACGCACCAGACATCGCCATCAAGCACATCATTTGGAAATTACCCAATTTTGATTGGATTGTTCTCACTTCGCCCTTTTGCCACCACACAAGACATCCATATGCCAATATTGGTCGAACAACTGTTGTGTAAATCCATTTAATATACGTGGGCTTGAGGTCCAAGGTTTTATTAAAGGATCGCCGGCATTGACCAAAGGTCATGGAAGCTTTTTTGACTCTGAAATCAATATGAGGTGTCCATGAAAGTTTGGAATCAAGAATGACTCCGACATTAATTACAATTAAATACATTAATCTCAGTGCCAAAAAGACGTAAAGGTCGAATTCCCTCGCAGTTTCGTCTTTCCGTAAAAAGAACAATAGATGTTTTATTCGGGCTTACCAAAAAGCCATATTGGCGACACAAACTCTCGACTACCTGAAGAGCACTTCGCATCAGGTCGAATAGGGTGCTTATGCACATACCAACTATCAAAGCTAGATACTAGAAGTTAATACCGTGGAGAGTCATCAAATGACAAATACTTTCGATCAACTTACTGATTGATTGATGATTAAGTTGATCGAAAGTATTTGTCATTTGATGACTCTCCATGGTATTAACTCCAATTTGTCAAAAATGTCGTATCTGCTACGTATAGCGTATCTGCTACTAGATTTGACAAAAGTGGTGACAAGACTCCCCCATGTGGGCATCCGCAAACACTTAATTTTCGAATTACTGCTACGCAATGACGAGAAGAGATGTCGGTTTTTGAGCATTTGATGAATCCAATTGGTAATTGTTGTAGGTAGCCCATGGATTAGTGCGGCTTCCAATATGGCCTCAAAAAACACGTTATCAAAGGCACCCTCAATATCCAAGAAAAAACCCAATCAGGATTGCTTCTGAGCGAATGCTTTCTCGATATCGTATACAACTTTGTGTAAAAGAGTCACAATGGACTTCCCAGATTGGTCATCTTCTTGGCATTAATGCAGCATATTTCTAACGCCAGATACTAAAGTAAGTACGCAAACTCTACACGACTAGTAAAAAGTGCTTATTTATATTTACGAATTGCGAATGGTTTGCCCTCATACTTTTAATATTAAATTGTTTTTTTTTATATATATTTTAGGATCAACTTGAATAGTTTTGAGTGAAAAAAGTGCGAAACGATAGGCTGCCGCATCATGGAAGAACTTTTTCCGCTACGAAAAGCAATTTTAAAATGCCATTTCATAGTTACGGAAATTGAACCTTCTAAATGAAAAAAATAAAGTGAATCTCACTTGCCGGTGACAAGGTCAACGATCATATTACAAATGGATGGAAGGATTATCTAGGCTACTGAATTAAACATTCTCTTTACTCGATTATTTTAAATATACATGTGCAAATAAAACATTAAAGTGATTCTCTTCATTATTCGCTTCCGGCGTCATTTTGTTTACCGAAGATTTTTTCTTACTAACTACGGAATTGCACAGTCGATTCTATAACACTATCCCGTGTTAGCCCTCGTGAATACCGAATATAATCAATGGCTCGTAGCGCCACGAATATTCAAGGTGTTAAGTCTAAAAAGTTTACCCGATAAATGGAAAAAAGAAAAAAAAAACTTGACGAAATTTAAAATAAATATCGGAACAGTGATGTAAGAACTAATTTTACTTTCGGACTGGCATTCCGACAAGTAACTTTCGGGCTAGTATCATTCGGGCTAGTGACATTAAATCGCAGTCAGTCGTCAAAAGTGCGAATATGCAAATAAAAAAACAACTTTCAGAGCGATGTCTTCTAGTTTTTTGTTTGATTTTCGATGAATGAATCCTTTGAATATTCCGATCGATTTGATAAAATCTTACACTCAACAACTATTGCATGCCTTGGCGATTTAAATGTTGAAAAACTTACTCTTCTTAAATCAGATTTTCTAATGCAGGAACAGAAGATAATCTGTTAAACTCTTAATGACAGACTAGAGAATCACTACGTTCGATGTGAATGCTTGAATGGTTGAGGTTTTGGAGATCACGCTTTTGGGATCAATCTAGTAATCATATGTGTGTTCAACTTACTGAACATGAACGCATGAGAAATCAAAGGAACATTTTGGAACGCTCACAGAACATGAGTGAAACATGAGTAAATTTTTGATATTTGCATATAAATTCTCAAAAGTACTTGATTCCAACGAAAATAGCTTTGACATGAAGTGTCATACTAATACTTTTTATTTTTGCATTCGTTTTGCTTAACTGATTAACAGAAACTTTGTTATTTCGTTTAGTATATTGTGGGTCTCGCACTATCAAAGTTACGCGCATTATCAAAATTACCCCGTTTTACGGTAACTACGTTGTATATTACTGTTCAAGTGAAATGAAATCAATTTTGTGAAAAATACAAACCAAATCCGCATATTTTTTCCAAAATATAGATGTTTCAAGGTAGTAATAAGTATATATTTAAGTTTTTTGAAATAATTAACCCTAAAAATGATGCAATATCCACGTTAATCAATGTAGAATTCATAAAACATTATACTTTTCAGAATCACTGATACATTTATTCGCAAAATTGTGTACGAAAATCGTGGTGGTCGCTCTTACCCCGTGGGTGGACGGTTTTACCCCGTCGCTAAAAGTAATTATAAGTAATGATAAGACATCACTTTTAAAAGCTTCAAGAAATAAATATTTTTTAGAAATACAACACCTGTTGTATTTTTTGATCATGCCTAAGGCTTCAAAAAAAGACATGCTGCGTGGAAAAAGGATTTATTGATTCTTGATTTTGACATATGAATTAAATTTCTTAGGCGGGCGGTCTTACCCCGTCTTCCCCTACAGTCGTAAAAAAGGAAAACTACTATTATTTTGGTGCTTTTACCAGATGCTTCACTTATTATCTGGATATTAGAAAAAATAATATTTCGAAATAACTAAATTAATCATATTTGAAAATTGAATCTCAATTTCTCATACGAGAACAATATTACAGCAGGTCAAAGTTGAGTATTTTGTATAGCATCATCGATATCGTGGGACAAACAATTCCGTCGCGCCCTGTATTTATTTTCTTCCAATTAACGATGCTATGCATCAGAACCATCAGAAAGCTTGTATTCAGTTTCAATCATCTCCATTCGATGGCAGCGGCGCGCAGCCGTGCCATTGATGACCCACGGATGTTGTCACAGAACGATCTGCATCAGATCCCCAATTTAAGCTCAAACTCCACTCCAAAGTCTATAATTAGTTGCTCGGGAAAATATTGATCACTCCCGAATTTTGATTGATTGCTCCCTGCGGTCCCGTCGCGCCGCTACGAACGGGAACGTGTGAACGACAAATTTTCTGTTTGTTGAGATTGTATCTCAATGATGTGTGTTACTTGGGGTTTGTGTTTATTTTCACGATATCGTTCGGCCTCCGCACTAGGGTGGTTCCCATCTTCCATATCTTTTTTATTAAATTCATGATGGCATTTGAGTCCTGTCCAATTTTCAGCTATTTTGATGAAGATTTTACGGTGGCCCGAAGACGTTAAAAAATGTATTTAAAAATTTATATGAAAAACTAAAATGATACCGTAATTCGGGGTAACATTGATCAGTGGGAATTTTCCTCTTAGAGAGAAGTCAACATTTTTCGAAGAAATATTTTCAATGCATGAATGGTGTTTTTATTCTCATATTCATAAATTAATAAAATATAAGGTTTTAAGAAAAGTAAATTTTGTTCATGCGTAAATTCTTCACCTTTCTGAACATTGATTTCTATAATTATGAAAGACACTAGCAAAGATTCATCTCTTACTTGAGCTATGCAAACTATATGAACAAGGAAAATGCGATTGTACTAAAAATGATATCATCGAAAACGATACTTTTGAATGACACTACCGAAAGTTCATGCCTCCGTTGACGAAATTTTCATGAATATGTAAATTTCAACACATTTAAAGAGTTATAGTGAAAATGCAGAAAATTATTTAGAAATTTCGTGCTTTTAAGCGTACTTAAGTAACCGTAAAGCTGTATGTAGTTGCACTAATATCACTTTGCTTCTATAAAATATGGCATATGTCTCATAAAAGCAGTAATAAAGTGGAAAGGGCACTATTCTAGTACAAATACGCTACATTTATTTGGTTATTACTAAAGTATAGCTACTGTCTGTACCGTATATTAATGTATTTAATGCATGAAGGAACCCATAGGTTCCATTGCATTTTCAAATGCTAAATTTATGTCATATTTTGCATGCATGAAACATAACGATATGTTTATTTTAAGATCGAAAAATAGAAACACAATTAAAATTAATCTCCTGTATTTTACTGCTGGATGTCACACTTGATTTTGAATTCATCTGCCCATCTAATTTTTCTAATACCGCCGTGCGGGGTGACATTGGGCCATAAGGGTGACTTTGGGCCAAGATTTTTACAGCAAATTAAAACCAGAATAATGAAAACAATGTGGAAAGCTTCAAGAATACGTTATAAATAGCCACTGGATAGTCATGGATTAGTTTTTTGGCTCCCGTATTAGCCATGAGATGCATCGAAAAGGGCGGTCAAAGTCACCCCCTAGGCCCAATGTCACCCCGCACGGCGGTAGGTATGATGCGTATTTCACTGCTTCCGAACCTAGGGCAATTGTGAGATGTTATCGATGACTCGTTGCGTTTGTCCTCCAGACCAGGTGCGTTGAAAAACTTGTGTAACTTAAAGCAGCATTCCTCTAGAAAATATCCCAGAGACTTCTCCAAGGATTCCTTCAGGAAAATCTCTACTAGGAGTCTTGAAGAGATATCTACAAGGCTTTTTCCAGGAATTCCATCAGTAGTTACACTAGGACAATATCTTCGAGCATTACTCGAAATATTTCTCAGGTGTTTTATCCAGAATTTCCTCTGAGAATTTTTATAAGGATACATACAAATATATCTCCAAGTAGTCCTCTCGAGATTCGTCCAGGAATTGTTCCAGAGATTTCTTCCGGGATTCCTCATCGGATCACTCCAGGGATTCTTCCAGGAATTCCTCCAGGGTTTTTATCAGGATTTCTTCCAGATCTTCAACAACTTACGAATTTTTCAAGAATTCCTCAAGCGATTCTTCAAGATTTTCCTCAAGGAATTCTTCCAAAACTTCCACCAGGAAAATCGCTACATGACTCACTCCAAGGATTGTCCAGATAATCCTTCGAAGAATTCCTCAGTAATTTGTCCATGGATTCTTTCTAGGCCTCTCTAGGCCAAAAACATCCTCCAGTGGTTCCTTCAAGAGTTCCTCTTGAAATTCCTCAAGAGAGTCTCCTATGAACTCCTGCAGGAATTTCATCAGACATTATTCTAAGAATTTCTCCAAGGATTACATTAAGGAAATTTCTACAAAAATGGCTTCTGTAAAAACTCTAAATTAATTGCTTTTAGAAAAATTCCATGGATCCCTCCAGAGTTTTCTCCTGGGATTTCTCTAGCAATTCCTCCAAAGATTTCTCCAAAAATCAATCCAGATATTTCTCCAGAAAAAGGCTTTTTTTTAAGGGATTTCTGTATGGATTCCAGCACGGAACTTTCAAATCCAAGATAAGTGTGTAGTACCTACCTTAGTTATCGGTCGCAGTTGCAACATTGCGTATATGCAATTCATTTCGAAAGTATGATAAAAGCACCAATTTTTGACCCATTCATACGATTAATTCCGAAAATTCACGCAGAATTCTATGGTTCGAAAACGGGGTAACATTGACCAAAATGGCCCTTGTCGTAAAAACTTCAAACTGATAGAATATTATCAATGGTGCTATTCTTTCTCATATTCATAAGCTAACAAAAAATAGGGATTCTGAAAAAAAAATGATGATTGTAAAAGTGTGGCCATGATTTTAGTAAGTTACTACATTTTTAATATTACCGATCACTGTTTACATGGGTGATCAATGCTACCCCATATCAGCTTAATCAAAAAACCACATGAATTATAATTGTAAATAACTTTAAGAATACAAAATACAGTAATACAGTCCTGCGATTAGTGTCAGCATTTGTTTAAAAATATTAAACATGCAACATTTGCATTTTCGATTGATTTTTTAATACACCTTCATAAATCTGATCAATTTTACCCCGGATTACAGGTTTACATGAATTTCTTCATATTAATTTTCAAATTAATCTTTGTAGTCCTCGAGCCCCCACCTAAATGACTTGAATTTTGGCGAAACTCTATTTTGACCATAAAAATTATAAACAAACCTATGAAAGTGTTTTTTTATAATCTGAATCGCCCTACACCGCACACATCAAAATTTGCATTATCTCTTTTTAGTTTACGCCGTCACTTCGAAGATACGCCTGAAACTGGTTTGCGGCGACAGCATGTAGGCAGAAGACGGCCTTCGAGTACCGACTGCCTTTGAATTAGTAGCTGATAAAAGTATTTGCTCCTCAATACAGTTGTATTCGCACGTCGTTATCGGAATTATCAGATTCTGTTCAGTAATACCATACTCACGTATTTGCTAACAACACGAGCAATAATCACCTGTTCTAAAGTAGCACTAAAATAGCAGGATTCTTAAGATGTGAATCCCTTCTCGATCAATGTTTATTCCGTTTTGATCCAGCCTTCACGACACTATCGATCGCCAAAACTCACACCAACACGCACGCACGGTTCACAACCTCTGTAGTATGATCGTTTGGTAATTGGCCACCGAATCAGTATTAATAATAACTTTTTAAACAGTCGGCCAATTCCTGGACCACATTCATAACTTGCCCTATAAAAGCCGCTCACAACTGATCGCGCCGAACGTTGAATCGAGTCTGAATTGGCAAAGGGAAGCGTCGCAGCCAATTATACAAATCTTAACCCGATGATGATTGGCGAATCACTTCACTGTTTCACACTTTCTTGGATGGATGGATTTGCCGATTTGCGTCTTCTTCAGCCCGCGGAGAAATGCGCGAACTAGAAATAAGTATGCGGGGCCAGGTGGCGAACAGCTTATAAGGCACAGAGCTCTCGCAGGTCGCTGCGCAAACTATGGCTGTAGAGCATGTGCCTATGCTTACATTATTGAGACCGGTCGCTAGGAGGGCTTGTGCGCAATCGGGACTGAGAGAGAATGGACCTCATAACAACGTGAAAGTGTGTGTATCAAACCGAGCCTTCGCTTATTGATATTAATCGAATCGGTTGTCGACCGTTCAATGCTAGTTTGGGTTATACATTCATTGTTTTATTTTCACACGATCATAGCCGAAATATCTGGATTATTTGAGAAAAATCTCATAAATTTTCGGAAGGCTAAGCTAACCGCTGTGCCTTGTGTTGCTTGGGATCTCCTCGAGAATAACCCAAACAAATAAAAAGTTATAGAAATGTTGCAAATTATTTGTTAATGTTTTGGTTTATCGACCAATAATTTGAATTTTTTGACTATCAATTTAATATAACCATCAAAAAATTATTAGAAACTCATCGAAAAATTTTCGAATTGTCGATTACTATTGAGGAATTCTTGGAATTTGTAGGGGAACTCCACAATATTATTCGATCTATCGATGCATCCTTAGAAATGTTCGTAGTATGTTTCAACTAATTAAACTTTTCGGAAATACTAAAAAAATGTGAAACGGTGAGCCGACAACCAGGAAGGAGCGTCCAACATAGCTCTGGTCCTTACAAGTACCTACCACACGCTTCTACAGGTCAAACGATGACAAAGACCGCCAGCTAAGGGTTGCATACTTAGTTGATAGTACAACCTGGGCACTGTTGTCTTTCTGACATCAGCTAGAGCAGGGATTTTCAGCCTTTTTGGTTCGTGGAGCACTTTTTGAAATAAAATAGTTCCGCGGAGCACCTGTTCTTCATTATCACTCCGATTGAAATTTGGATTTTTATACACGCCTCAATCTTACGCAATCTTACGAAAAACGTGAAGTACGACTTATGTTGGTCGATGTTTCATTAATTTTGAAATAAGTTTCAAATTTTAATTGAGGGGGTACAAAGCCAAGGGTTGTAAGTGACGAAAATCTGCCTTTAATAAAAACGAGTTTCAAGTTTTTTCATCAATTTTTGTAACAATATAATTTGTATGGGAACCGAAAAAAAAACAATCAAAACTTCTACAAATTATACATAAAAATACTATTCGAAATCCAGGAAGCAATCGAATTTTTCAGTATACTTAATTCAAAACCGACCTAAATGTCACATTTACCCCTTTTTATTTGGGCCTTGTAATTCTTAACTTTAAAGATTTGTTTGATTTGATTGAGCAAACTGTTTTCTTTCAAGGTTAAAGTCTGACAATTAAGCATCTAAATGAAACTATATTAGGATTTTCGTCCAATATTTCAAAATATTAAATCTGTAGAATTGATTTTGTTAGGAAATGTTTCGATTTTTGTCGTTTGATCGAAAAACTGAGCGAGTTTCTGTAGCGAATAATGCTTTTTTAGGCCTTTTTTAATGTATCTGAGTGGTCAGCACTCTCGAAAATATTCTTAATACTAGTGGTCCCGGCAAACTTTGTCTTGCCATCAAGTAGGCTGTTCAAACTCGTCAAAATAACAAAAATTGGAATTTTCTAACTTTAAGGATTGTTTTTTTTTTATAATAAATTCAAGAAAACCTTATTTTTCAGCTAAAACTGTTACATATTTACAGAATGTATCGGATAATTTTCACCGACAAAATATTTTTAACCTTCCAATTACGAAATTTTAGCCCAAATGCTGAACGTTTTCGTATTATATCTGAGGTACATAAAAGTTCACCAATGATCGAGATTTAAACACCGTGTGTATAAGACCCGTAAAAATTGTGTTTTATCATCCACCATAACGTCGAAAATATTCGATTGATTAGTCGCAAATAACGAATTACAAATCGAACAAATTTTCATCGTGATCAGTTGTTTCGATGTCTAAATTCATACTTTTCAAAATTCTGGATATGGATTGGTATAGTATAATTAAAAACGAATTTTTAAGGAAAAAGTTGAGATATTTCAAGTGATTGGTAAAATATTTTCAAAACTGTCATAAATTTTCAAAACCTTCGCGGAGCACCTGCCAAGGCTTCGCGGAGCACGATATGAAAACCGCTGAGCTAGAGTGAGGAGGAGATGCGTCCCGAGCGTCTGTCCACCAAGGAGGTGCGGCTCAAACATTGTCTTTCTGGCAGCCCCGGTATCGCGACCCTGGCAAGGTAGCATATCGAATTTCTCCCCTACCACGAAAAATGGAGAAAGGAGAAATATCGAACGATACTTTTGGCAACCGACCTGGCAACGAAATAAGGAGAATGATTGGCTCGTGAATTGCAGAAGTTTGGAGTGAGCGTGGCTGCTTCGCCATAGAGTTGGGCGAGCTCGTGGTTCATTCTTCGCCACCACACACCGCCAAAGATCGTCCTAGGAACCCGACGTTTGAAGACTCTAAGTGCTTGCAAGTCCTCCTCGAGCATCGCACGGTGTGCTGGAACACACATATTATCGAACTTGCATGAACCTCCGATCTTTTTTCACTAAAAGTTAGCCTTGATAGTCAAAGAAAGCTTGCGGAATATTAAAAAATGTTTCATCGGCAAAAAATTGAAAAAAGTCGATTTTTGTATTTTTACCCTTCTCCCATATATAAGTTTATAGGAGAATATTAGAGTTACGCTAATATAATGACTTTAAACGGCTTAATGATCAATTTGACATATCTTTAACGTGAATGAATTCTTAGATGTTTCAAATTAAGCATCATTTCCTACATACACTCACACAATATGGCCAGCCCATGGTGGTATGCCGTATTTTATACAACGGAAATTTCACTTTTCCTCCAGAAAAGTTCATACGAACGCTTCGTATTCTTCTTTCTGAATCAAATCAGTAATATTTTACGTATGCAGCATAGTTTTCTAATCATAATTGGAATTCCCAGAAATAGATACACATGGCAGTATAGGCTGTATTCATGTGCTTATACGCGCAAAAGTCTTGAAAGAGAATTCACTATAACATGATTAACAGTAAATGGCTTATATAGCCTTAATGTGGTCTCAAGCTCATCGTGATACAAGTTTTGTGCAGTCACTAATCTACTCATATGCAATGCGCACATTATATTTGGGATTTAAAGTGCCTGATTTTGAATAAAAGGGCTGGATTACTTCGGATCGACATTATGTCATCACTCCAATTATTTGTCATAAGATGAATAATAAATGTGGCGAAGATAACAAATCGATCCAACGCAATCCAGCACTTTTATTCACGACTTCGCACTTATGGAGGGCACATTTTGCGAAATAGACTTAACAATTTCAATAACCAACATGGACACATAAATTTTAGTATCGTAAAACGAGGTTTCTTTGATAATGCGGGTAACTTTGATAGTGCGGGATTCGCAACGTACTAAACAAAATAACAAAAATTATGTTATTCAGTTAAGCAAAACGAATGCGAAACTAAGCAGTATCAGTGTGACAGTTCACCTCTGAGCTGTTTTCGTGCCAATCGAGAGTATTTGAAGCATTATATTCGAATATTAAAAAATGATGAGATTCTAGTACTTTGAAAACGCTCACAAACAATCTGTTTTACTATCACTATTTCATGAAATTATAATGAGATCGGTACGTATGCTTGATGGCCTAGCTATAGTAAAACATGAATCCGGTATCGAACCTCATAGCGAAAAACAGTTTTACGATTTAGAATCATTTTTTGTACTCAAAGTCACAAATTCCCGTATAACATTAAAAGCCTAGTGGTATGCAACGCCTCATGTACTTTACGGGATTCATTCGATTTATACTTAGTCATGTTCCAAAAAACGATTGATTTATTGAATTCAATGTCGAAACATGATTATCGATAGCTATCTATTCAGAGATATAACTTTATACCCATTATTATCAACTTATAATGGTATTTGTCATGTTTGTTTTGCCTGAAAACACTTTTAAAGGTGTTTTTTGTTCAATAAATTATGCACTTGAATTGATAAAATCTAATCCAGTTTCTCTATTAACATTCTCCAATCCAATTCAAACTGTGATGATGTCAAACCAAAGTTTGTTGTGGATTTTCATGCGCTTATCTACTCATTATCAATGTTACCCCATTACCAAAAACTGACTTTCGATTATATGAGAAACTATAGATTCATTAAGATCGAACCGTTATGCAATCTTTCATATGCAATCGATAACTAACAAACCAGTGCTTGTTTTACAAATAAAAAATAAAATATTTAGATTTTCTCTCAAAAAACTCTTAAAGTTGCCCCGTTTTATGGTATGTATTTAGTTTTAAGTACCGTAAAACGGGGTAACTTTGATAGTTTTTTCGAAGAAAACTTGAATATTTTTGCATGCTGTTTCAAAGATTTACAATTTATATTTTTAAAACAAGTACTGGCATCCTAGCTATCGATTACAGTCGATAGATTGGCGAAAGATACATTTTGAATGGATATATAATTTTTCATATAATCGAAAGTTGGTTTTCTGTTTTGGGGTAACTTTGATAATGGAGTATGATTCGAACAAAATTGAATGAATAACGAACATTTGTAGGGCATTGCATACCTCTAGGCGTTTAACGTTATATGGAAATTTCTGACTTAGATTACAAACATGGTCCCAGTTTGTGAATATGCTTTTCGCTAAGAGATTTCAGACCGTATTCAAGTTCTATGATAACTAGGCTATCAAAGATAAGTGGCCAACTATTCAAAACTACATCAAATAGTGATCGTAGAACAGATTGTTTGTAAGCGTTTTAAAAATGCTGAAATTGTGTAAATTTTTTAAACTCGAATAAAAAGCCTAAAATGTTCTTGATTAAAATGAAAACCGCTCTTACATAAAGTGTCATACTAATATTCTTTAGTTTTGCATTCGTTTTGCTTAATTGATTAACAGAAATTATGATATATCATTTAGTATGCGGTGGGTTACGTACCATCAAAGTTACCCGCATTATCAAAGTTACCCCGTTTTACGGTATGTGAATGTAACTAATGATACGTTAATGATGTGATGTTTTAGCAAACGCACCCAACCAGAGGCTGCAAGATTTCAATATAAATCTGCATGACAACTTTACAAATATTATATAATATTGTTACTCATACAAGAAACATAAGACTATCCTAGATTTTTTTTATGTTCACATCTTACATTTTCTGTATAAATCCTGTATATGTAACGATATTTTACAATATCTGTATGCGTTCTAGTTTTGGATGTAGATACACAGTATTCAGGCTTGCGTAAAATTTTCCTCCATCTTTCAATCAAAACAAATGTGAATAACAAGACCAGCTAGAGTGAACATACCATACAAAATTGAAACAGTACATTGCCCTATATAATTGTATGGCTGTTTATTTTAATAGTTGCATGTGATTATACAATTGTCTGTTATCTTAAAAAAGCTTCATGTTCAATAACGAACTCCAATGATTTCAATTATTCAGTAGAATAGGAAACGTTGATTGAAATTTGATACTACAAGTATGTTTAACTTAATAAATTTATGTAAAAATGCGATGTCCTTAATAAACGGCATACCACCATGGGCTGATCACATTGTGTGAATGCAGGCAGAAAATATGCTCAATTTGAAACGTTTTGTTATCGATTCGTGTTCAAGGTATATCAAATAAGTCTTTGAGTTATTGCAGTGCATCAAAATTAGTGTAACTCTAATATTCTCCTATGAACTCACATATGAGAGAAGAATAAAAATACAAAAATCGATTTTTTTCAATTTTTTGCCGATGAAAGATTTTTTAATATTCCGCAAACTTTTTTTGGCTATCAAGACTAACTTTTAGTGAAAAAAGATCGGAGGTTCATGCAAGTTCGATAATATGTGTGTTCCAGCACACCGTGCATCGTCCATGTTTCATGCCCGTAAAGGACTACCGGCCTTATGAGCGTTTTGTACATGGTACATTTGGTGCGGGTGTGAATCTTTTTTGACCGCAGCTTCTTTCGGAGGCCATAGTAGGCTCGACTTCCACTGATGGTGAACCTCCGTATTTCACGGCTAACGTTATTGTCAACCGTCAGCAAGGATCCTAAGTAGACGAACTCATTGTTGTTGCAGGCCTTGGATTATCAAGACGTGTTTTTTTCGACGTCTGACTTTTCTTTTCTTTTTCAGGTGGAGAAAATTTTCCAAACAAGCTGATTAAGAATTGGATTGATCCAGTTTACGCGCTTTGGAATTGCGGAGAGACATTCCGTCTAGGATTATTTTCAACATTGGAGGGTGATCGTTTTGTTGCGTGCGTTTGACTGAGGAGAATTTCTTCCGAATTGTTGCGGACGGCGGAGAATTTTTTTGGAGAACAATCGAAGTTTTCGAAGCTTCTTCCGTTTTTTTGGTCTTGTCAAATGTCCAAGATTGAAGTTGCTTCTTTCAAGGAGAAATTGGTCAAGATTTGGATTGGATTTTGTTAAGTATATTTTTTCTAGCTAATTTTTCTTTTTTTTGTTTAACTTTGATTAATCATTTAACTTTTTATTATTTATTTATATTCCCCGCTGTTTTAGCGATATGGAATCTGACAAGGAATCTTCAAATTCTAAAGATGATGATCATTCTGATGTTCCTGCTTCAGTTACTAAACCATTTAGAGTTAAAATTTTTCCTTCCACTTTCATTGGTCCTTATTCTGTATATTTTAGAAAGAAGGATAAACCAATTAATGTTCTTTTGATTTCGGCTGAAGTTTACAAAAAATATAAAACTGTTAATGATATTAAAAAAAAAAATCGCTGGATAAATTAAGGGTAGTTTTTGGTTCTCGTGCAGATGCTAATGCACTCCTAGAATCTAATTTATTTGGAAATTCATACCGCATATATGCCCCTTGCGATTCATGCGAGATAAATGGCGTAATTTATAACGAATCATTGAGTTGCGATGACATTCGTAATTATGGATAAGGAATTTTCAAAAATAAATCTATTGCTCCCGTCAAAATTTTAGATTGTAATCGTTTGTCTAAATTAACTTTCAATGGGAATGAATCAAGTGATATTCATTCTGATTGTATTAAAATAACATTCGCAGGTTCTGTTCTTCCGGATTTTGTTTCAGATAATAATGTTTGTTTTAGTGTGAGACTTTACTTTCCCAAACTTATGCATTGCACGCATTGTCTTTTATTTGGACACACTTCTACTTACTGTTCTAATAAACCTGAATGTTCCAAATGTGGAACTTCATCTGAATGTGATAAACATTCTGATGCTTGCATTTATTGCAAACAGACTCATTCTTCTATTAAGGGTTGTTCAGTCTATAAAGCTAACCAACAAAAATTTAATCAACAAAATAAATTCAAAAATCGATGTTCCTATTCAGAGATCCTAAAAGCTTCTGGGGATTTTACTTCTTCTAATATTTATGATACATTATCTGACTATGATAATGATGATTTAAATAACGAATCTAATCAATTTATATATAAACCTCCATCAAAAAGAAAAAGAGCTAGCTAATTATCAAATAAAAATAATGAAAATTCTTATCCTCAGCCTTCTACTCCTTTTGATAAGAATTTTCCTCCACTTAATACTTCGTCCACTTCACAAACGATTCCTGGGTTTCAAAAACTTGAAGGTGAAAATACATTCACTAATGAAAGTTCTAAAGAAAATAATGATTATTCATCTAATAATAATGAAAATTTTGATAACTCCATTTTGAACATTTTGGAACAA
This sequence comes from Aedes aegypti, assembly GCF_002204515.2. Lineage (NCBI taxonomy): Eukaryota > Metazoa > Arthropoda > Insecta > Diptera > Culicidae > Aedes > Aedes aegypti. Next base: position 331,835,964 of record NC_035108.1, read on the forward strand.
ATTTTAGATTTATTAGGATTTAGTGATTTTTGAAAAAAAAAATGGTTAAAAAATGTTTACCCTTTTTTGTGTTTATTTTTGAAAAGTTTGTTAGACCCCTCCTTTCTTTATTATTTTCAGTGTAATGGCTACTACCAATAAATTTAATATATTACAATGGAATTGTCGTAGCATTATACCTAAAATTGATAGAATAAAAGCTTTATTATTTAGTCCCAATATAGATATATTTTGTTTAAACGAAACTTGGTTAGTGGAAAGTAAACACTTACATATCTTGACTTTCAATATTATTAGAAAAGATAGAAATGTTTCAGTCGGAGGAGTTTTGATTGGTGTTCGTAAAAATATTCAATTTAAATATTTAAATTTACCTTTCAATTTTTCAATTGAATATATTGCTATTTCTGTTAAACATTTGAATAAGGAGTTTTCTGTCATATGTTTTATATCCCTCCAAATTATCCTTTTTCATTATTAGAAATTAAAACTATATTAGATAATGTTACTTACTTTACTTTACTTTTGATGGCTCTACGTCCTTCAAGACATGACCTGCGCCACAATGTTACGCCAATTAACTCGGTCCATGGCTGCTAACCTCCAGTTTCTCGATCGCCCCACATTTCCAAGATCCTGCTCCACTTGGTCAAACAACCTAGCTTGTTGCGGCCCCCCTCTGCTTGTACTGGCCGGATTTGAGGTGAACACCATTGTTGTTGTCCGGCATCTCACAACGTGTCCCGCCCATCGTACCCTTCCTGCTTTGGCGACCTTCTGGATACTGGGTTCACCGTATAGTTGCGCAAGCTCGTGGTTCATTATTCTCCTTCATACGCCGTTCTCACATACTCTCCGCCAAAGATCGTCCTAAGCACGCGTCGTTCAAAAACTCCTAGCGCTTGCAGGTCCTCTTCGAGCATTGTCCACGTCTCATGCCCGTAGAGGATTACCGGTCTTATGAGTGTCTTTTACATGTTACACTTAGTACGGAAGTGAAGTTTACCAGACCGCAAGGTCTTGTGGAGTCCGTTGTAAGCACGACTTCCGGCAATGATACGTCTTTGAATTTCACTGCTGCAGTTGTTATCCGACGTTATCAATGATCCGAGGTAGACAAACTCGTCCACCTCGAACTCATTTCGGATCTTATTTCATTTTCGTTAACTCATTTTGATTATTCATTCAAGTGGAGAACTTGATAATTATAAACAATTTTGTGAAATTATAATTAAATGTTTATAAAAAAAATAATATATAAAATTAAAATTACTCCAATTTCTTCTAGGAAAAAATGTCCTTCATTTTGGTGGAATAGTGATTGTTCTTTGGCTTCAAAAAATAAATCCGACGCCTTTAAAAAATTTCGTCGTTTTGGATCAAGGGAAAATTATTTTTTATACTGTAAAGCTGAAGCTCAATTTATTCGAATAACCAAATTTAAAAAAAAAGGAATTATTGGAGAAATTTTATAGAAAATCTTGATGAGGATCTTCTCTTTCTTCTATTTGGTTTGTTGCTAGAAATTTAAGAAATTATATTTATTCTTCTTCAAATATTCAAGAATATTCTGAAGATTGGATTAATAAATTTGCCTCTAAAATTTGTCCTGATTTTGTTCCTTGTTCCATAAATTTTAAAAATTGTCAGACATATAATTGTTTTCCTGAACTGAGTGCTTCATTTGCATTAGGAGAATTAGATTTAGCATTATCTGTTACAAAAAACACATCTCCGGGAATTGATAATATTAAATTTATTGTTTTGCAAAATTTACCACATGATGGAAAAATACATTTGTCAGAATTGTACAATTCATTCCTTCGGAATGGCGTTCTATTAAGGTTGTCAGTTTTGTAAAATCAGGCAAGAATCCTTCATTAGCTGATAGTCGTAGACCAATAAGTATATTGTCATGTCTTCGTAAGCTTATGGAAAGAATGTTACTTAATCGTTTAGGATTATGGGCTGAAAGTAATAAATTTTTTTCTTCGTCAAAATATGGTTTCAGAAAATGTTGTAGCACTCTTCTAGCTTCACAAATTAATCTTTCGTTTAATAAGAAGCAGGATATGTTTTCAACTTTTCTTCATGTTTCTTTTTGAAAAATTAAAAAAAAAATCAATTTTCCAAATATAATTGCCTATTTTTTATATAATTTATTTTCTTTCAAAATTATGCATTTTTTCATAATGGCCCTTCCAAATTGATACGATATAGTTATTTTGGTCTTCCTCGTTGAAAATACTTTATAGATTTTTAAATGATGCTTTGTATTACGTATGATTCTGCTTCTTTCTTTTTTCTCTTTTTAGGTTTGATGGAAACATTTTCAATAAACTCATTTAAGGATGGCATCAAGTTGTTTTCGAGTAATGGCCCTTTTTCAAGATTTTCGGCTCTGCATGGATAAATGCCGCTTGAGCCTATAGATTTATAATTTGTTATTATTACCATTTTGTAATGTTATTTTGAAAAGACAAAAAGGTTTTGTGCCTTTTTGAGAATTTCAAAAAGAAATCACTTAAAGGGGCTTTTCCCTCTTTCAAAATTTTTAGTTAAAAAATAAATAAATAAATAAGTAGACGAACTCGTCGACCACCTCGAACGTATCCCCGGCTATCGTAACCCTGCTAGGCGATCCCCGAAGCGCTCGGCCCCACTAGCTAACATGTACTTTGTCTTGGACGCATTCACCACCAGTCCAACATTTGCTGCCTCGCGTTTCATGCGGGTGTACAGGTCTGCCACCTTTTCAAATGTTCGGCCGACAATGTCCATATCATCCGCGAAGCAAACAAATTGACTGGATCTCGTAAAAATCGTACCTCGGCTGTTATGCCCGGCTCTCCACATAACACCTTCTAGCGCAATATTGAACAACAGGCACGAAAACCCATCACCTTGTCGTAGTCGCTCGTATCAGTCTCGTGAGCTTCCCGGGAAAGCTGTTCTCGTCCATAATTTTCTATAGCTCTACGCGGTCGATACTATCGTATGCCGCCTTTAAATCGATGAAAAGGTGATGCGTTGGGACCTGGTGTTCACGACATTTTTGGAGGATTTGCCGTACAGTGAAGATCTGGTCTGTTGTCGATCGGCCGTCAACGAAGCCGGCTTGAGAGCTTCCCACGAACTCGTTTACTACAGGCGACAGACGACGGAAGATGATCTGGGATAATACTTTGTAGGCCGCATGGTGATTGCTTGAAAGTTCTCACAATCTAACTTGTCGCCTTTCTTATAGATGGGGCATATTAACTCTTCCTTGCAATCCTCCGGTAGCTGTTCTGTTTCCCAGATTGTGCCTATCAGCCGATGCAGTCCAGCCTCTTCAGGCCCATATGTATGAGTGCAGCTCCGTTACCATCCTTACCAGCAGCTTTATTGTTCTTGAGCTGGTGAATGAAATCCCCCTGGTTAACCCCTCTACCGACAGCTTCATTTTTCACCGCAAAACAAATATTTAAATCGTTATAACTTTTTTGTTTTTCAATATTTTTGCACCATTTTTTCACATGTTCTCAAACAATTCTTCTAGTTTAGGAATCCGTGTCGATATCTGGTTTATTGGTGATCTGGTTTCAAAAATATTGCGATGTTTCTTAGGGGACCGAAATTTTCCATATAAAATGTCTTTGGCGGACATTTTGTTTTTGATCAATTTTTCAAAAAAAAATAAAATAAAATGTGGGCTATATAATGCCAGGTTATAAGGAGCTACTCTGAAAAAATCACACAAATCAATTAAGAATTCTTGGAGGTATCTGAAAATTACGATATGATGATTTTTGAAGTTGTTAAGATCTTTATATTGCCAGCATGGCTCCAGAAACGTGTCCAATCCTTCAGTGCATGTGCTCTCATTGCTGTGCTCGTCGAAGTGTTGCTTCCACCTTTGGATCACCTCACGCTCGTCCGTGCAAATGCTCCCATCCTTATCCCTGCACATCTCGGCTCGCGGCAAAACGGTAGACCGCTGAGAAAAAAATGTACCGTTTTGTCTCAAATTCCGAAAAGACTCATATTCCGAACAAACAAATCCAAATTCAAATGAATATTAAGCATCTTGTTAATTCATCAATATTATGACTAATTTCGTCATTATGTCAAATATAAGCAACAATGTCCGTAAACGAGGGAAGAGTTAAAAGGGCCCAATCCATATGATGATACTTTTCCCATATGCAATAACGGAAACGTTATTGTTGCGAGAATCCTTTGTAGATCGAGTCTGAGCTCGTGTGAATTGTTCAGCAAACATTTGTGTTATCTTCTCCACCTGGAAGGCATGTCTCTGGATTGCTGACAAATCATCGCTAAAATATTCACAAATAGAATTATACCAGCTAGTTTGCTGGTGGCTCTAATTAAATATGTTTAGGTAACATTTTAGAACGATGGTATTATTATATCAACAGGAATGGAAGATTACATACTTAACAACAAATCAAAGTCAACGACAAGAAAAGTGAATCAGCACTGCCGTATTTGTTACGGCTTTGTCTTTTACAATTTATACAACTCATGTCATGTTTACCAGATAGTTTACTCGACGTCTGTGTCTAAGAGTCTATAACATTTACTAGCCTGATTTAGGTCTTCGATAGCTATTGTTTCTGTTGTTGGCACCCAATTTTTCTCAATTCGCTAACAAACTATGGCGCTTTAATATTTTTATTTTCAATGTGTATATCGTTCTAAAATCGATACCAATGTTTTTTGGGCAATGAATGATTTTTGTTCACGATTTTGGTAATTCACATTTTTTAGAAATTACTAGTATATGTTCAATGTTGGACATCTCTATTGCTATAAATATCTTATCTTGAAGTCTCCACTTCTTGCAAGTTTATATCTGGATTCATATCTGTATTTTAAAACAAATGACAGTTGAGCATATTAATAAAAAAGGATAAATCAATATTGTTTTTAAAACATATGGCTTTGATAATAGCAGCTACTAAGATGGCTTTAATTTTCTGTTCGTTAAAATTAAAACCATTTCGATCTCAGAGGAACGAAAATTAAAAAAAAAAATGTGAACAGTTCCCCGTTTAAATGCAGGGTTGGATTAGAAGGTAAACCTGTCTACTGAGATCATTTCTTTATTTTAGAAGGTTTTCTACCATTTTCTTTCCAAGTTTTCAAAAAATCTCTTCTTTATTTAGAATCTGTGTCGATTTTAAAAATTAGTCACATGGTTTTAAAGATATATTGATGCTGTTGGGCCGGTGGAAAGTGATAGTTTATTTTGTTACTAATTTTTACTAATTAGATTAAAAATCAATTATTTGTCCAAAGTTTCTCAAATTCTGACATGTTTGAAACAATTTTTTTTGTCATTTTTATGTATTCTTTGTGGAAAAAAATAACCTTTAGTACAAGATAAGACGAGCAATCGAGTAAATAGCCTGATATTAGTCAACACGATACTTTGAACACAGAGCCATAAGATGTGGTTGTTGAAAATGAAACGAGAGAGAAACAGCTGGTGGCATATAACATGTGCGAGGGGAAAAAAGTCTGACGTGCGAGGGTTTGCGCTTCTGTGTGGGTATAACCTTAACATTAAGGGGAATCGGCTGTGTATTGTATTGAGACCGTACAAATGTGCCTCACTGAAGTGTGTGAACAGACATGCGCACAAAAAATGGCGCGATACGAACGAAAGCCAACTACTGACTGGTTGCTACCTTTGCATGTATGGCTTTTGGGTAGAATATTTTGTTCACAAGTCATGTGAAATTCCAATTTGAATTTTTCTACTCTTTGAAAATAAAGCAACGAATTTATGTCAATCACTAGCTGAACAGACCCATCGTTGTTCACTTCATTTTGCTGTCCAGTGTATCGTTACTCTGGTCTCTCTTCAAATGTCGAATAAATCTTTCGCCTTTTACTAAAGATTTCCGTGGAGAGGGACACTCTAATGAGTCTAAAATAAATTTTTGTCTATACCTACTACTCCTAATACGAGTGGTAGGTGCCTAAACTAATAAGGTTAGTTGAGAATAACTTGAAACTATCTTTTGAAAATCTGTACTGAGCATTATCTCGTGTTATCACTACTACTTTTTCACGGTGCTGTAGGACGAAATTCGGATTTTTCGCTTAGAATCCATAATTACATTCTCTATACAAAAAACGTACAGTATCGGACATATAAAATGCACCAAAGCCGTTTTCCCATACAAAATGGTCAACTTCAGTTAGCTATATCTCCGCCGTTTCTCAACCGATTCTTTTCATTTTTTTCTGTGACGAACTACAAATTTCCTCAATTTTCAAAAACTATTGTAAAAGTTGTGAGAAAACTATTGATTCAAAAGTTACAGATAGGTTGAATTTTGACATAAAAAAATTCACCAAGACACAAAGTAAAGTAGCACAAAAACTACGCGTCGTAGCATCATGATGTCTTCAGCGCATTTGTTCATTGAATGGTAAGGAAAAATGGTAAGGAAAAGGAAAGAACTGCGCTCAAAAAAGCTTTAAACTATTAAAATCGGTTGAAAAATGGCAGAGATATCGACAAAAATGATGTGCGTGTGGCTCAGGTGAACCCAAACTTTTGCACGATTTACATCATACTGAGGGGTGAACCCAAACTTTTGCACGATGACTTGACTAACTGTTTCATTGATTTTGAATACTTTCCAGATTTTTCCGCCAAAATTTCGTGGGGTCTCTTCAAATAATATAAGATTACGATTCTAATCACACTTTGATTTGAAATTTTGGTCGACCCAATGCTCAGGAAATTAGATATGATTTTTCAGTGTGTTTTTTGAAAAATGTCACAACTTTAAGTACAAATTTAGTATACAAAGTACAAAGAATTATTTTGGAAAAATACATACGAATAACTCTTTGCCTTTCGAATGCGGCTTAAAGAGTTTGAATTGGACGTGTAATCACAGAGATATGGACTGAACACTTTTGCATGTTTTTTTAGGGGGTGAACCCAAACTTATGCACGGGAGTGTATGTATATAGTCCAGCTTTCTTCTTTGCATTCTGGACGTAGTTCAGCGACATGCTAAACTTTTTAGCCAAATCACGGCTTGAGACGTTGGAATTTGCTCTAATCATCCGCTTCATCTTTTCCTCCGTCTTTTTGTTCTCCGGTCCCGGTTTTCTTCCAGCTCCTTTGTCGTGGTCCAACGTCAACCGCTCCTGGAACCGCTTCAACACTCTGAAGACGGTTGAATGGTGAATGTTCAACATTTTTCCCAACTGCCGGTGCGACAGGTCAGGAAATTCCAGGTGTTTGGAAAGAATTTGTTCTCTTGACTCGCGTTGGTTCACCTCCATTTTCGTTGAATCGAAAAACACGACTTCGAGTTTGATTTGACATTTGACATTTGACATTGATTTGACATCAATGGAAAAGTATGCAAAATTTGGTTGATTTTTACCCAATGGTAGAAAAGTTATGCCCTATTGAATGTGTCGCAATAATTTCGTGTTTGCTCTTTATACGATAACAAAAAATCACTAATTTCAAAACGATTGCTTCGTAATGATGCACGTCCATTGAAATGTTTTGGAATCATTTTTCTCGTGGGTCACTACACAATCAAGAGATATTTTCTGCCTAAATTCTTCTTGAGATGAATCCAAATTTCCTATTGATATTTACGACGATCTACAGGTTCATGGCTTTAAGTTAAACTGGAGATGGGAAATTGTGCGGTTAAATCTTGTGAGTTTGAAGCACATTTCTCTTCCGTTAAGAAGCTTCGAAATGGCGCTCATTAAGACCACTTAGCTCACTTGGCATGGTTTTTCAAATATTTGAAATTATTTGAAAGGAAAGATAACTCTTTACGTATTCGTACCCTCTGAACAGAATGTCAGGGCAGGTAGCGGTCAGACAAGAATATAATAGTGACTTCAGTGACTAAAATTATCAGAATAGTGAACAAATAGTGACTAAAAAAATACTTCAATACTAGAAGCATTAGTCCAAAAAAATGTTGGAAACGGAAATATGTTCCTCATACCCATGCCTGCATACCAACCTGTATAAAGCAGGCGTTGCAGAATTCGCTCTCATTTGAGTATGAAGCACGATCAAAGCAAGCAAAGAAAAACATGCCATCTGTTGCGGTCCACGATCGTCATTGTATCGCAAGGTGTAACCTGAGAGAGAGGAGACAGCTGGCTTAGATTGCGAGCTTCGAAAAGTCACGGGAACCTGTCACCAACTGTCATTGGAAAACCGGCACATTTGAAGGGCAAAGAGTGAAAAACCGTCAAAATTCAAGTAAAATTAATCAAAATTTCTGGGTGATTTTCGATGATTGCACATTTAAAAAAGTTAAAAACCTAAATATAGTTGTGTTTTGCAAAACTGCTATTGATTTTTTATATTCATATCCTTTTTCATGATGAACAACAAGAAGGGAATATGATTTTGACCAAAATAAGTTCATCTGACCGTTATGCACAACCCAAGAATTTAAAAAAAGAAGTCAAAGAAGGCAAGAAAACATGCCAACTGTCAGGGAGCTGTCTCCTCTCTCTCAGGGTGTAACAAGTCTGATAAATGGAAGCAGCTGTAGCGGGTGGCTCCGGATACCGAATTAAAACACGTCAGCTTAGATTTCACCGGTTAATTCCCTATTTTATTCCAACACTTTCTATCACACATCCGTAAGCTACGCCTCGCGCAATCACTATCCCCTTTTCTCTCTCCTTCTCCCTGTCACAACGTATTCTTATTCAAGGTACATACAATCCTTCTTTCTCGTAGTGGTAGAACCCTACATCCCACCTTATTTCTTATTTTTTTTCAAAATGGCACATAATCTTGAAACTTTCTAGGAGCTAAACGAATTCGTTTTTCTGTACTTTGAGACGTTACGTCCGAACCTACTTCTTCGTGATTATGTATAAAGTCTTGTGATGGCAATTTTGATTGTTTGTCAGTACTGGACTTATCAATTCCTCTTGGTAACTCTCCTAGAACATCCTGTGAACTTGCCTCTTGATCCTGTACTTGTTCTTCTGCCTTCTTCAAATGAGATACATATCTTTTGTATTCATTTCCTGATGCCATAGACTTTACAATCACTTCTGGACCTTTCCGTTTAATTACTTTGAACATCTCCGAAGAAAAATCAGTATTTAATTTGTGTTCTCTTCTCTGTCGTTTTACGTATACATAGTCACCTTCTTCGATTTCATTACAATGAGCTTTCCATTTAGTATCTGAGTATTCCTTCCCTTTTTCTTTAACAATTTTGTCCCGATCACGAACCTCTCCATCATCTTCTTTATATTCTGGAATCGATGGCAGCTTATTTCGAATCCTACGTCCAAACATCAACTCCGAGGGTGACTTTCCGGTAGTGGAGTGGATTGTAGAATGATACGCCAGCAAGTATCTTCTAAGTTCGAGACGCCAATCTTTGCCTAACTCTTGTGCGATTCGTAAGCGTTTCAATATGCTCCTATTCTGGCGCTCTACTTCGCCGTTCGCTTGAGGCCAGTATGGGATTGTATTAACCAAGACAATATCGAACTCCTCACAAAATTGTCTGAGCTCCTTACACTCTCCACTTAACTGCGGTCCGTTATCGGCTCTCATTGTTATCGGGACTCCAAAGCGACCGAATATGGTGGACAGTTCTCTTATCGTGTCTGCAGCCGTGATGCTTTTCATTTCAACCACTTCAACAAAACGGCTATAGTAGTCAACTACTACAAAAAGCCATTGTCCTTCAGGCAGTGGTCCAAGAAAATCGACAGCGATTTCTTGCCATGGACCGGCAGGCATTTCTTTTCTGGTCATGGGCTCAGGTGCATCTGGAGCTGATACCAGTATACAGCCGCGACAGTTTCTCACATAGGTCTCAACGTCCCTGTCCATCTTCGGCCACCACACTGATAATCGCAATGTTGATTTCATCATCGACGTGCCCAAGTGCCCTTCGTGTGCAATCTGAAGTACACGGGATCGTAACCTACTAGGGATTACAATACGATCACCGCGTAGCAAGATGTGTCCAATCATGCATAGTTCATTAGAAAAAATTCGGAACTCAGTGGGAAGCTCACTTCGTTTATCTTGTCCAATGAGCTCCAAAACCATCTGCAACTCCTCATCCGATTTTGTTGCCGCAACCAACTCATTCCAAGGAACAGCGACAGCATTTGCAGCAAAATCTGTTATCTCCTTGATCATAATTTCTTCTCGTTGGTCAAATGGTACAGGTTTTAGTGTAGACAGTCTAGATAACACATCTGCTTGGTTTTGATCCCCAGGAATGTGTGTTATGGAATAATCAAAACCTTGGAGACGGAGAACCCATCGTTCAATCCTGGCGCATGGTCTTGAACGAGGTGTAAACAGGTAAATTAAGGCTTTGCAATCGGTCAGAATCTCAAACTCTGTCCCATACAGATAAATGTAAAACTTTTCAACACACCACACCAAAGCGAGAGCCTCCTTCTCGGTGTGGCAGTAGCGTTTCTCCGTATCCGTTAGAGATTTTGAAGCAAAGCTGATTACTCGATGTTGACCATGCTCATCTACTTGTATGAGCATTCCTCCCAGTCCGCTTGGGCTAGCGTCAGCCATTATTAGCGTTCTGTCTCCCTTTTGGTAGAATCCCAGAGTGGATGAACTCGATAAAGTTGACTTGATTTCATTAAATGCTCTTTCGTGCTCAGCTAACCACTTGAAAGTGTTTCCTTTCTTAGTGAGATCCCGTAGAGATGCGTCCACGGTAGCCAAATTCGGAATAAACCGATTCAAATAATTGGCTAGACCCAGAAAGCTGCGAACTTCATTTGCGTTCTCTGGACGTCGAAACGAAGCCAGAGCTTCCACCTTACCGTCCGATGGTATTATTCCGTTACTAGAAATCTTGTGTCCAAGAAACTCCAGCTCATCGACCCCCAATATGCATTTGTCCCAGTTGAGCTGTACATTCCATGCCTTTAATCTTGCCAAGACCTGAATAAAATTGTAAACACGAAAAAAATAAACTATGGACCTTGAAACATCTTTATTCACAGTTCTAACAGTCTCTTAGAAGTAATAGAAATATCATTGTTCGGAATGCAGTTTTACTGCGATGAAGAGAAAAAATATTGCCGAACTACTCTACCTTGGCTACCCGCTCGTCGTGCTCCTTTTTATCCTTTCCCTCGATATACACATCGTCAATGTACCACCAAGTACCTTCGCAGCCTGCAAGTATCGCATCCATGGTCTTCTGAAAAACCTCGGGCGCTGACACTAACCCGAATGGCATACGCTTGAACCTGAACATACCTCGCGCTGTCAGGAACACCATGGCATCTCTCGATTCTTCGTCCAACTCCAGTTGTAAAAACGAATCTTTGACATCCAATTTACTGCGAATCATGTTCGGTCCAATTCTAGCCAGGAAATCATCGATCAATGGCATCGGGTGTCTTTCTCTTAAAACAGCTTCATTCAATCTTCTGAGGTCAAGGCAAATCCTGGGTTCACCATTTGCCTTCCCAACCACCACCAACGGCGATACCCAGCTCACCGGACCTTTCTTCTCCTCGATGATGTCTCTCGTAATCAATTCTGTTAGCTTGCTGTTGACCGCTTCTTCAAGTGCAACCGGAACTCGTCGCATAGGTTGGAAAATTGGCTTTACAGCCGGATCTAAATGAATGTGCACAGACACCCCGGAGATCTTAGACAACGGTTCCAAAGTCCCTGATACCTGATCTATCTCCAGACCGACTTTCAGTATTCCCAACTGCTTGGACGTAACATCCCCCAAAATAGAGCGTTGACCACCTTTAATCACGAAAAATTCGGCCTGTACAGACTTCGATCCGATCGTAACGACTGCTTTAAACGTACCCAATACCGTCAAAGGAATATTATTGGCATAGCTCTTCAACACACGGTCGCTTCCTTTTTCAGAGTGAATTACTTCAATTCCCGCTGATTTGAAGGTCTCCCAAGCCCCATCTGTGATCAAGTTGGCATCTGCACCAGAGTCCACCAACATTGGATGTGAAATCCCTCCAATTACGCAATTTACTGTGTTTGACTCGTTTCCTGCATAGAAAGCGTAATAGGTTTTGGATGGACTACTTGCTGACGGTTCAACGGCTTGAATCACATTTAACTCTTGAGCAACCTTGTCCTGTACCCTCGCACGTTCAACTACTCGAATCCTTTTAGAATCCACAGATTCCTCTTTCCATAGAGGCCGGGTCTGAATACGGCACCGAGCTTCGAAATGCCCCGTTCTCTTGCAGCGATTGCATACCTTTCCTCTAGCCGGACATCGTGTATCAGTCGAGATATGACCGAAAAGGCCACATTTGAAACATTTCATTTCCGAATTTTTGAACTTCGAGTGAAATTCTGCTGCTGCTCTGGGTTTCACAGGCTGATATCGTCGTTTCGTCTGTATTCCATATACGCGTTCGTGTTGTTTTACTTCTTCCCGCCCTGATCCGAAATCTTGCATCTGCTTTTGAACTCCCTCCAATGATTTCCCTATTTCCTCAATTTCTTCCACCGGGCGATCCTTCTGCAAGATCTGCTTCCGTAACTCCGCTGACAAACAACCTTCTACTATAGTATCCGTTAGCATGATATCCGTGAGAATCTTACGAGCCGTTGGTTCGTATTTATCAACACCACATTCACTTATTTGTTGCCTGATCCTGATAACGAACTCGGCAAACCTTTCACCATCGTTTTGCTTCATCCTACGTAGATGATGACGTTCCAGAACATCTTGTCGTCCCGGTTGGAAAAACTCGTCGAACGCTTGAATCGCAACATCATAATATGGTTTCTCCAAAGACACTACGGCAAACTTTTCGCTGTTGGGCAGAGATTGAAACAATGCCTGTAACTGAGGCCCCCCGAGATGCAAAAGTTTTGCCCGCTTCCGTTTTTGGTCGTTAATGTCCTCCGCTTCAAAATAGTACTCCAATGATCTTTTCCATATTTGCCATTCTTTATGCAACTTGTTCTTTTCAATCTCATTGCATCTAAAAGGCGGTATGGCACGTGTTAATTCCATCTGTAAATGATATCATCATGGTATTATAACACCAAAAATTTAAAAAGAAAAGCCTGCTTTCTATATTGCAACTTTTAATTTACTAAAATTTAAACCGCGAAGAGAATGAGTGCGTGTATGTGTGTGTAGCTTTATTTATTATTATTATTTAAATTGTCATCATAACCCACCTCCCACTAATTAACTTTATTATTATTATTATTTCATATACATAAAAATGGTATATTATATAACCCACCATCCAATCGCATTCCATTACATCAACAACCAGTCAGCAATGACCAAAAAAAAAAACCTTCATCAAATAAGCAAAAAAACTTCACGTCGATCGTTATTTACCGATTCCCAAACCGGAAAAAATAAGTATTCACCGTTTACTTTCTATTTAATATTTCAATTATCACCATACAACCGATTCCCAAATCGGATCACCAAGCTTCTTTCTGATTTCCCAAAATCAAAATTACTTTTATTTGCACCATCACCTAAACACAGTTTATTGCAATTCATTGATTAAGCTACTGATTACTCATGTCATTGAGTTTCATTCAACACAATTCAATTCAATTTTCATTCAACGCCTGATTCCCAAATCAGAAAATACGGAAAATACACCTGCAGGCCAGTTCCCAAACTGGATTGTTTACTTCTTTCAGTCATCCTTGTACACCATCAGACTCTCGCTCCACTCAACCATCAAGGAACAAATTTTCTTACCTGACAAATACATGCAAACTCTCCAATCTTGTATCTCCTCTACACCATTCTTGTTCATCCCCATTATAGCTTTTCATCTATATCGTTGTGTTAGAACCAGCAAACTTCTTTACATATTCTCATCTCTTTCTACCTCCTTCCTACCTTCTATCACTTTGAAATATCACACACACAAACCCGCACTCACCCCATCAACAGATTCTCGATGCATTTGTTATATCAAAACGCTTCACATCTCTTTTCAACACCAGTAAATTTCCAGTTGCGTTTTTTCCAGCAGGTTTCAGCCATTTTGGATCCCAGATATATGAGTCAACACAGATTTTCCACTTAAAAGAATCAGAATTCCACATACCCTCACACTTTTCCTCGTCGCCAAATGTAGCGGGTGGCTCCGGATACCGAATTAAAACACGTCAGCTTAGATTTCACCGGTTAATTCCCTATTTTATTCCAACACTTTCTATCACACATCCGTAAGCTACGCCTCGCGCAATCACTATCCCCTTTTCTCTCTCCTTCTCCCTGTCACAACGTATTCTTATTCAAGGTACATACAATCCTTCTTTCTCGTAGTGGTAGAACCCTACAGCAGCGAGCGAGAGCCCCAACGAGAGAGCGATGATAAAATCCATTTTTCTCGCTTGTTTACCGTTGGGGATAGGTGTTTTTCTTTACTGGCACGATAAACAATCCACGAACTTCCAATAACAACAGTGTCCCCCAGGCTTGGAGCATGTTTAGAGGGGTTTTATCATGCACTACTATCCCCCCAATCTGATCAAACTTGTAGCAGTATACGATAAACAGTCTCTCATAATGTGCAGCATTTTATGATAGTTACAGAGAGCGATACGTGAGAGATTCTCTCAATTTTCTTAGGATTCAATCCCTGGTATAGAGTAAAGTGGGGCAAAAGATCGAGTGGGGCAAGAGTTTTTTTTTTAAGATTTATAGCTCAATTCTAAACAAAACTCATAAATATCATTGTGATTCGAATGCTTTTCAAGTACTTTCACTGCAAATATCATAAAAATTGATTGAAATTCGGAAAAGTTTTGGCTATTTGTTGTTTTTCGACGTAAATATTGCAATTTTTAAGCAAACCTTCATTGCATGGAACCAAATGAAGATAAAATCTTTTTCAATAATTTATATAAGGGCGTTTCTAAGCCTATCATAAGGATGCTTTGAGATGTATTAGTTTTTGCATTAATGATTGGATACAATTTTTAACCCAGAGTTCGAATCAGCGTCACTAAATTTGCTTGCACACTACTTCCAATATGAATTTAATGAATATTTAGTGTGTATTTCTCTGTAAACACAAGTTTATAGCTGGCTTGAAGTATGTCTGTCATAAAAGTGTTGATATTTTGTGTTTCGGCCAGCGAATTTTTGTCCCACACTTCAAACTCTTGCCTCACCGGTGGGGCAAAAGTTCGTTTAAGACAATCAATTTTGAAACTACTATAACTAAACATGGGTAAATATCTCAAGTCCAGTCTGTTCAGCAAAATTATAGCCAATATAATGAAGTCTCACTGTGTGGTATTTATTTTAATTCAACTGCTATTGTTTTTCTGGAAATTTTGGTTATACCACAATGGTCGAACTTTTGCCCAACCTTACTCTATCATATGAAGTTTAAAATTTAGTAAACTTCGGTACTTTGAAATATTCCTTATTAGTTATGCGTCGTAAAGAAACCTTTTTATGTGTTAATCTGGCCTGGAAGGGGGGTAATGTCGCGAGCCTCCCGATCAAGGGGGTCCCCAAGAAGTGAAATAAAGTGAAACACAATTTAATGAATTATTTTTTAACATTTATGATTTATAACTTCAAATATACATCCAATACGATTACTAACATAAATGTTATAATATGAGAGGATGTTATTTCCTTGTTAGTTATAAATTTCATACGATTTTTATCTGAATTTTCCAGTTCAATGAAAATCATTAAAGTTATATCGAACACTTCAAAACTCTTCTCGGCTTAATATATATAGCAAACTGGCACTGCTTTCAGGTAAGATACTGTCAAAATTACAGTGCTCTTTATTCTGAAATGATCGAAGATACTCAGTAATCATACATTTTCTTGATTTTACTATCAAGGTACTGAAACTATTATTCCTTAGAACACACTTGAAATTCTACCGGAAATTCGATATTTCCATATTCTACTGTACTCTTTTTCATATGTACCAGATTTTTTTATAATTTTGTCGTATTTGCATTGCTTTGTTTAAATGTTGCAATTTTTATGAAAATATAAAAAATTAATAAAATGTTGATCAAAATCTAAAGAATTTGTTTAAATATTGAAACTTATACTAAGAGCATAGAATTTACCATAATTTTGGCCCAGATCTACAGATTTTGGGATTGTAATGGTGCACGAAGTAATGTTAGTATAGTCAAATTCGAGCAACATTTTTTTAGTTTTTCGGATATTTTATTTTCGTTTCCCGCTCATATTATACCAAGAGCCCCGTCAAGAGAACTGACTCGGGCTGCTCGAAGCCCGAATCCGGCACTGAACATAATAACAACAGGCATCATCCCAGGAATATACCACTTACACCAATTACTTATGGAAAACTATTTCGGAAGGAGTTAAAAGAAACGGCAAATTCAATTGCTGGACACGTCCCTTATGGGACATACACTACAATTATAAAAGTAAGATAGAAAGATCCCAGTCGTTGGAGAACTCCTCGACATAAATTCCGAAAAAAAAATACTTAGGAAAGGTGTACTGGCAAAACTTCTTTAAGTGTCAATGATCAAACAACACAAATTAACTGAAGATTTTTCAAATGCCATAGAGTTGCTAATTATTTTTCAGGAAAGATTTTATTTCTAATTTTTCACTAGAAACTGTGGAAAACTTTTTTTAGATTTTTTGGCAGAATCCTTTGAAAATTCGCGGATAAATATGAGTGATTCCCAGTAAATTTATAAACGAATCCCAAAAACAATTTTTGGTAGGAGTCAGAGTAGTTGCTGACAAATTATATGGAAGAGTTATAATAAGATTTCTTCTGTCGGTGAAAAAAACATCTCTTCTGGTTTCCTACCGACAAATATTCTGTGTATGTAATCTATCCGCAATTCATTAAATTTGTCTATCATTAAAAATGTTTCGGGTTTCGGCCTAGTTTAACTTTGCCGTAAAGTCCAACTAATTTTCATAATTTTGCCAGAACTTTCATCACTAAATTCTCAAAAAAAACGACAACATTTTTTTTTAAGAATTCACCAGATATAGTTACTTAATATTCACTTGAATTTTACCAAAGCTCCGTCTCTTTCTTGACGTATTAATTTTGAATTCAAAAACAAAGTTTGTCATTAGAATAACCGAAATCTACAAAACATTGATGTCTTCCTGTTTAAGTTGCTTATCCATTGGGGCCTTCCTTAGACGAGTGGTTAGAGTCCGCGGTCACAAACCAAAACCATGCTGAAGGTGTTTGGGTTCAATTTCTGATCGGTCCAGAATCTTTTCATAATGGAAATTTCCTTGACTTCCCAGGGCATAGAGTATCATCGTACCTGCCACACGATATACGAATGCGAAAATTGCAACTTAGCCAAAGAAAGCTCTAAGTTAATAACTGTGGAGGTGCTCAATCAACACTTAACTGAGAAGCAGCACGTCCCTGTGAGGACGTTGTGCCAATAAGAAGAATAAGCCCATCCATATTGCTGTTTTAATTATCAGGGCCCGGAAATAGTGATTTTAGTGACCATTTTCGTGAAAAAAGTTACTTATTAGAAACAAGGTCGAAAAAAGTGTCCAATTCACTAAAAAATGGCTTGCTACCAGCCCTGGAATCTCAATAAAGAGAATCAAAAAGGATGATTTCAGTATTGTACCTTTTATTTCCACCCCATGGTGTACAATATCAAGAAGGTGATATATTCCGAAAATTGACAGCTACTTGACGACGGCATTCCTATCGGTTATATATTCTGAAACATGTCCCTAAACATATAATTAATTGTTATCTAGAAAAAAAAATCATCCGCCTGTTATTTCAATAATAAAAATTAAAGTACGTGTCGTTTTCAACTTGCTTTCTTTATAGCTACTACAGGAAAATATTTATTTTAATAGAAACAAAAAAAAACTGTTATTTTTTTGTAGAAGGTATGAATTTTTACATTTTGGTTTTTTGGTTTACATTTTGAAATCTTCTGAAAGTTGTTCTTATAGAACCATAGCTGGTAGTGACATTGGACATTGAGGATGATAATGAGCCAAAGTTTAATTTGAAATTATTCGCATATATTGGTAATATTGATACACAATTTCGATGAAGTATTGCTTGCAACTA
Organism: Aedes aegypti; assembly: GCF_002204515.2. Classification (NCBI taxonomy): domain Eukaryota; kingdom Metazoa; phylum Arthropoda; class Insecta; order Diptera; family Culicidae; genus Aedes; species Aedes aegypti. The sequence goes on from NC_035108.1 coordinate 331,854,072, forward strand.
TTAACAGCTACTTCAAAAATAGATCTAGGTAGCTAGTAATAATCATCGATTGATAAAAGCTTGTTGCATTTTGATTTTTTTTTTCATGACATTTACCATGGCGTGAACTTAAGAAGAACGTGAAATTTAAGTGGATTTCAGACAATTTGTAAAATTTTTTGCGAGATAATATATGGATTGTACTTTTGCTCCACTGGTTCGATCTTTTGCCCCATTATCGGATAAAAAAAGCTTTCAAGCATTTATGCAAAAACTAATACACCTCAAAGTATGCTTATGACATTCCTAGAAATGCCTTTACAAAAAAGTATAAGATTTATTTTTACCAAAAACGATAATTTTCATGCCTAAAAACAACAAACAGATTCAAATCTTAATCGATATTTTTTTTGAAGTGAGAGTCTCCTATTTTTAGAGCTTAAATGTTTTATGATTTGGTTCAAATCATAAAACATTTAAAATATTTGTTTTGAATCGAGCTAGAAATCTTAGAAAGAAACTTTTTCCCACTTTCAGAAGGCCGGCTCCAGAAGCACGTTCCCCGCCATTTGGGAGATTTGTGCCATGGCTATTGTGGCATCAAAATCGGCTGTAAATACAAAATTATTAGTAAGCATAATCAATATCACGTTAATGTATGGAAATGGCATACATTAATCCTAGGTACATCCCATAAGGCATTTCCACGAAGCTATTGATTGCGTCTGGGCTAGGCTGTTGAACTTGGCGTGCGGGGTCGCATTCTGGTGGGTTATACTAATCGCGTTATAATTACACAGTCTGCCGTCTTGGTGGGAAATGTGTCATTACCATTGCAGACCGGTAGACTGATTGTAGATTAGTTTGAGGTAGGTTCGTGGGCGTTTACTGGCTACTGGTAGCGATATCATGAATACTAGGATTAGGGAAGGGGCAGCCATCATGCTGAATCATTATTCAACATTTTGCTATTCCGGTAATAGTTGTTCGGATGTATATGCAACCGGGTCGATTGTCATGCAGATATTGAACTTTGTAGAATACTTTACAACGAGCAGGTAGAAGAAGTATGTAAGTAGAGTGAGGTGGGGCAGAAGTTCGACTTTCGATGTTTCCAGAGAAACAAAATTTATTCAAAAATACTTAAGTTTTCCATAAATTACACAGCGCAACACACAAAATGTAATCAAGATTCTGACTGCGGTTCTTGAAAGTACACATCCAGATTTGCAAAACATTATTTGGGTTTTGAAAAATTAGTTCGAAATTTGGGCTTACGCCTTTTTCAATTTTTCAGCCAGATTTTTCCTTAGTACGGGTATATCTCACACACTATTGAAAATTCTTCAATGCAATCTTCAGACAAAAAGTCACAGCTTTGTCAACATTTCATGGAGGCATTTTAATTTTTTCTTTGTGTTTTTCAGCTTTTTGGAGATTTGGCAGCGTTTGTTTATAACGTAACGTTTAAATTGATAATTTAAGGTTAAGTAGCCCGTCAATCGTTTTGGCAACAATGATGACTTTTCAGCTTGCATTTCCAAGTGATAAAACTCAGTCTTGATAGTTTATATTGACTTGAAAATGTATCACTGTACGCTCTAACATGCATAAAGTATGCTGATACTTTTTTAGCTGTGTCAGTGCAAAATCAACTGATTTTCTTTGATTCTAAATCGTGAGATGAATTAGCAACAATCATCAACGATACGTACAAATTTCAATGACGGCCTACTTCGCCTTAATATTGCCTTTTCAACTTAACGGAAAGTATGAATTTGTGACTTTTGTATGCACCAGATGCAGAAAATACAACAGCACGAACATTGAAGTGTAAATATTACCAAAACAAGAAAAAGGATCATTGCTAGGCTATCAAAATATTAGAAAAAAATTGCTTGTGTTGATTGAAAGCATATTTTTGTGGAAGACAGTCATGCCATAATATAAACGGTTAATGAAATATGACCAAAAAATGTCATAAATATCAATTTTTCAGAGTTTTTGCACTAAAACACTACGAAAAAATGAGAATACCGCCACGACCTGTTAACAAAAGACATGCCTTTTTAAAGGAAAAGCATTTCGTCCGAATATAACATTGGAAAATTCCCAACACTTTGAATATTATTGCAGTTTTGAGGAAAAATCTTTCAAAAACCAGCCAGCCTAAGAGAAAATAGTTCCAAAATATATGTGGGAAGTTCTATTCACACATAAAACACGCCAAATAAGAGATTTTAATCCATATTATATATGAAAAATATCTAAACTGAGAAGAAAATGTTTTATTGCATAGAAAATCGCGCTAGTCGATATGGATCACCAGAACCAATTTCGACCGCATTATTAACTATGATTCCTAATTTGGCCAATCGCATTGATTTTTTTATGAGAATTTTTATGGAACTTGGTACATATTACATTGCGTTTGTCGTAGCAGTTTAGAACTTTTACAACGTGATTATGTGTAATAAAGAAAAAAAAGCTTCAAATTATCTTAACCTTACTTAACCTAAATATATAAAGCATTAATCGTGGCATTGGGGTTGCTAGGATTTTTTCTGAATGGGGCTTAGGGAGGCCTTAGCGAATTGTTGTATTACAGAAGTAATGTCGGCCGCAATAATCACGATTTTCACTAATTTCGTAGTTTGCTTAGATTTGTGTTGATTTTATCTGCTTGTGCTTTTGTCATATATCGCTGCAGTTGTATTTGTAAATGCAATTTTCTCTACGGAAACATTCATTCTTTGTTTAATCCAGTAAAAATATCTTTTGAGAATTCTTTCAAAGAACTCACGAGGAATATGTAACCAGTGTCAGTGTGATGTCTAGTGTTGATGAGATTTGTCGCGTTTAGTTTCGTAAATGTATTGTTAAAAAAAATGAAAACGTTTGTAGATAGGTTAGAATAGAATGTTCCAAAAAAATCCCACGAACACAGCCAACACAGCTCCACCCTATATCAGGACAACGGCAGTGCCGCTAGTTACCACCAGGGCGGCGCTAAACCACACGAATGGGCGGCCATGGGGGTGGCGAAATGAGTCAACGGCCAAAGGTTCGGGGTCAACGTTCACCAGCAAGCCACTACATAAGCCTGGTGATCGTTGAAGACAGCAGTAGTGCTTTTAAAAAAAGTTAAAGTTACAAAGCTATAAGGAAAAGATTGGAGAAGTTTTAGCGAGAAGATAATTTGAAGAAAGGAGAAAGGAAGTGATAGTGAAACTGGACCTCCAGGTAAATTTCCGGCCTCAAATAACCTCGAACCTAGCCCGACCGTACCGCTTCTAATTTCCACCATTTTACATCCTCGTCATGTCCATAGGACCTCGCGGTTTTAATTTGAAATTGCCATCGCGGTTTTTATTTAAAACGCCATTGCCGTTTGAGCCATTCCACCGTATCCTACCTGCGTTGACCCTAGGCGGCTAATTCAGGAGTGAGTCCGTGAAGCCCTGTACCCCAGAACGACCACCAAGTGCGCTTGGAAACCCAGGCTTTCCAGTGAATCCACGGATCACTGAAGCCTCGAGTCCGTCACCACACTCGAGGGGCGCACGGGACAGGCACGAGGTCGACGAGAGGCTGCAGACGAAGGAGGAGAAACGAGAAGGAAGGAGTCAACCGCCCCGTGGCCCGGATAGCGGAAGTAGTTCTAGTAGTCAGTGAAGGAGCAGCGGAGAAGGTGCTGCAGTGCGCGGGGCCCCGAAGAAGTGAAGGAATTGTAAGGTAGGATAAGATAAGAAAGTGGAAGGCGTCGTCCGGTGTTGAGGACGGACGCAAGTAAAGAGAAGGATAGATTAGGAGAGAGAGAGGAACAGGAAGTAGGACATCAAGAAAGTGGAATTAAAAGTGTACACGAGACCACGAAATAGAGGGAGTTTTACTAGAGTCGATCTGTAAGTGTTTTCTTTCGCGGAGTGTCACGAGCGTAGCGCCGACCCTGAGGCTTGGAGACGGGGGTCTCATCTAGGCTGGGAGTAACACGGCCTGCAAGTTACACTTTGGCACCCAACGTGAATTGTCTTTGGCATTCCGTGCTAGGGAAACACTTTAGATTCTGATAACTTTTCTTTGCGGAGGTCTCTGTGAAAACATCCCGAAGTCACTTACGGAATTGACGTCACGAACTACTTTGGAGTTGTTCAGAACTTGTAATCATTGTTACCATAACGGAGGTCTTGGAAGTCCCAAGTGGCAAGATAGCTACCAATCATTGTTGAGAACGAATTTAAAACAGAATCGGAGTAATTTGTAAAATTTTGCGATAGAATTCCGGAAGTTATCCTGTGTGTTTCTTTGAAGAGTGTAGAGAAACACCGAGCAAATCTAGGAACAATATTTCAATTTTTAACCGAGTGAACCAATTAGACTTGGTCAGCATTTTTCTAGGATTTTCAAATTATTTAGAGCTTTTGCTAGGAAGCGTGAACAAATTTTAGGTACTTTTTCAAATTAATTTAGCTTTCAAAAATCGAAAGCGTTTACAAAACTAGATTTTTTTTTTAATTTTACAGCTTTGTGCTGAAATAGGTTTATTTTTAATTTAATTCTACTGATTTCCGGTGGATAGAGCTGGAATCATGGAGATGTCAGTGCTGCGTGCACAGTACAGTACGTTGAATACTGCCCACCTCACCGTAGATGAACTCGAACATGAGTTGATAATCCGTCGTATGGACAAACTCGCACCTCGCGCTAGTTTGGAGAGAGCGTTGCGTAGTCGTCTGAAAGAAGAGGATAGTCAGTCAAATGTTCAATACGATTTTTCCAAAGTAAATGTTGTTGAAGAGTTAGAAACATGTGACGATAAATTGAATTCGATCAAGGCGTTTTTGGAGAACAGACGATCGAAGAAAGTCCCAGACCAGGTTTTCAAGAGCAGGTTATTTCACATTCTGTTTCGTATGGAAAGATTGAAAAATCGGGAGTTGAGCGAAGACTGTTTGAATAGCTTGGCTGTAGTGGCTGGAGAGTGTTTGCGCTTCTTGAAGACATACTTTTCTGCTACCTCACATCTTCCAGAGATTAGAGTAGCCAAATTAGCGATTGTAAACGAAAGTTTAAATCGTATGAGAGACGAGTTAGTTGAAGGAAATCAACAGCATGAAGAAGAAATAGGAGAGCTAGTCAACTTAGATGGAGATGAGAATTAGGAGAACAGGAACGTAGAATGACGCAAAGAGTAGATGGGAATGAAAATGCCGTTGAAGGAAATCTTGAGGAAGACGAAAATGTAGAAAAGTTGAAGAAAGAACACGAAAAGCTGTCCACCGAAAACAAGCAATTGTTAGAGGTAGTCACCCAGCTGCTTCAACGTATCGAAGTTTTGGAGGCTAAGCAACCAAAACAAGCGATACAAGAACAACAAGCCAAAACATTCAACAGCACCCACTTAGGCGAAACTGAAAAGGTTCCACCAAAATCTTCTCAGCCAAAGCCGACAGATTTTCTGGAGTGGTTGAAAGACAGGAACAGTTCAATGGATAGTTCAGAGCAGTTAGCAGAACCAAGAAAAGTAGTGGTTGATCCTAGCCAACCGAAATCGTCAGAGAGAATATGGTCGAAGGTAAACAGCAACCGTTAGCCGGTGTATAAATGGACGATTGGGTATGATGGCATAGACAACGGTAAACGCCTGAATGAGTTTGTGAAAGAGGTTGAGTTCAATGCTCGTTCAGAAGGGATCTCTGAAGATGAACTGTTTCAGAGTGCTCATCACCTGTTCACTAACAAAGCCAGAGCTTGGTTCATAGAGGTGAACGGTGATTACGAATTAGGGTCTTGGAAAGTGTTAGTTCGCGAACTTAAAAACGAATTCTTACCAATTGACATCGATTACGTCTACGAAAGACAGGCGTATAATCGGAAACAGGGCGCCAAGGAAAAGTTTCAGGACTATTACTTGGACATGGTCCGTATTTTCCGTGGTATGTCCAACCCCTGGGATGATAGGCGCAAGTTTGATGTGCTCTTCCGCAATACGAGTGAGGATGTGCGTATCGCCATGCTTGCTGCCAACATGACCGACGTAGCTAAAATGAAAGAATTCGGTAAGAAGTTTGATGCGATAAACTGGCAACTTTACCAGAGAAATGAAAGATTCTTTAATAATAGGCCAATTCGAGTAGATGAGATTAATTACCACCGACAGAATTTCCCTAATAGACAGGATAGATACAACAAAAATGAACCAGATAGGAGGAAGGAATCGGGAAATTTCAGGCAGAATTTCAATAAAGGTAATGGACAGAAAGGTTTTTGGAAGCAGCGCAGTTCGGGTGAGGAAAACCAAAAAAGGGATGAGTACAAGAAATCTGAGAATTCAGACAACAAAACTCACAATCCCCATAGACAGAAAAGTCCTACTCCGAGACCGAGTGGAAGTAGTGCCTTACAGCGCATTGTTAAGGCTTACATTCCAATTAAGAAGGGCATTTGCTTCAACTGCCATGAAAATGATCACAGTTTTGAGGAATGTCCTAAGGAGAAACATATGTTTTGTTTCAATTGTGGATTCCCTGGATTCACATTGAAAAACTGCCCTTACTGCCAATCAAAAAACATGCAAGAGACTGCTCAGTGAGGCAAGTCAGTCTCCCAGATAACGTAGAAAGTCCTCACGAAATTGTCGCGTCACAACCTCCAGAAATACTGAACCACCTCGGCTATAAGCAGGTACTCGGTGAGAACTCAGGAAGTGAAGAGATCGCAACCATTGTCACGCTGAGTAACGACCCGAGACCATTTGCGAAGGTTGAGATTCTAGGTATTTCTGTAATAGGTTTGTTAGACAGCGGTGCGGAGAGGACTGTATTAGGTGTAGGAAGTAGGAGGCTGATTAGTTCATTAAAACTGAAAATTAAACCCACGAACACAAATCTGAGAACAGCAGCTGGAGAAAGGTTAGAGGTGATTGGTTCAGCAGACATTCCGATTAGTTTCAACGGTGAAACGAAGATCTTACCCGTAGTGATTGCTCCAAAACTCAATCGTAGATGCATCCTAGGGTACGATTTTTGACGAAAATTTGGAATTGGTCCGACGTTTAGCCAGTCTGTCGAGTCCGTTGACGAAGACACTAACAGGGATCTAGAAGAAGAAGAACAGTTGAGCGAAGAGCAGGTTCGACAGTTAGAGGAGGTGAAAAAGTTGTTCTTGGTAGCCAGTCCTGGGAATTTTGGAAAGACGGATCTTATTGAACACCGTATAGATTTTAAAGAAGAGTTTCAGGGAGCGGAACCTGTTCGGAAGAATCCGTACCCCTGGAGTTTAGAAATACAGAAGAAAATCCATAATTCCGTCGACAAAATGCTCCAAGACAACATCATCGAACCTTCTGAATCTGACTGGGCTCTACCTGTAGTACCAGTAAAGAAACGTGATAGCGAAGAAGTAAGGTTGTGCCTTGATGCTAGAAAGCTCAACGAGCGCACAAAAAGGGATGCGTACCCCCTCCCCCACCAAAATCGCATTCTAAGCCATTTAGGACCATTTAAGTATCTGTCCACTATAGATCTATCCCAAGCCTTTTTACAGATGCCCTTGGGGCAAGAATCTCGTAAATTTACGGCATTCTCAGTCCCAGGGAAGGGTCTATATCAGTTCACACGTTTACCGTTTGGACTGGTAAACAGCCCAGCCACCTTAAGCAAACTTATGGACCGTGTTTTAGGGTATGGTGCCCTGGAACCCTTCATTTTTGTATATCTGCATGATATTGTAGTGGCCAGTCATACGTTTGCGGATCATATCCAAAAACTGCGAGAACTTGCGAGACATCTCAAGGAGGCAAATCTCTACATAAACCTTGAGAAGTCTAACTTTTGCTGCCAAGAACTGCCCTATTTGGGCTACATTTTATCCCGAGCAGGTCTTAGACCTAACCCAGATCGAGTCCAAGCGATATTGGGTTTTGAGGTCCCAAACTCGGTGCGTTCATTAAGGCGATTCGGTATGGTCAACTACTACCGTAGGTTCATCGATAAATTTAGTGAACTCACTGCACCTCTCACAGACTTGCTTAAAAACAAGCCAAAGAGAGTGCAGTGGAACAACGCAGCAAATGAAGCTTTTAAGGCCATCAAAGAGAGGCTGATATGAGCACCTGTGATGGCCAACCCAGACTTTAGTCTGCCTTTTTGTGTCCAAACAGACGCAAGTGACACGGCAATCGCTGGAGTTCTTACGCAGGTCCAGAATGGGGAGGAAAGGGTGATTGCGTACCATTCCGAAAAGTTAAAGGGCGCAGAACTGAACTATCATGCAGCGGAAAAGGAAGGACTAGCCGCCTTACGCTGCATTGATAAATTCAGGTGCTACATTGAGAGCACACACTTTATTCTGATGACCGATTCCTCAGCTTTGACCTTTATAATGAAGGCCAAATGGAGGTCATCTTCACGTCTGAGCAGGTGGAGTATTACGCTACAGCAATACGACATGGAAGTGAAACACAGGAAAGGGAAGGACAACATTGTACCGGATGCCCTTTCTCGATCAATCGAAGCTCTAGAAGTAGAGGAGGAGGACGAGTGGTACAAAAATTTGCACAATGCTGTTGTAGAAAATCCTGAAAATTATATGGATTTCCGAATAGACGGTGGCAAATTGTACAAACTTGTGTCAGCCCGATCAGATGTCCTGGATTACAGCTTCCAGTGGAAGGAATGTGTCCCAGAATCATCTCGTCCACAAATCATGAAGCAGGAGCACGATGATAACTTGCACATCGGCTTCGAAAAATGTGTGGAAAAACTCAAAAGGCGGTATTACTGGCCTCGAATGAGTGCCAACCTAAAAAAGTATATAAACAACTGCGTTTCGTGCAAAGAAAGCAAACCGTCGACAATTTCTACTGCACCTCAAATGGGCCAACAAAGGATCGCAACCAAACCGTTCCAGATCATTTGTATGGACTACATTCAGTCTTTACCCCGGAGCAAGCAGGGAAATGCACACTTATTGGTCATTCTTGACATTTTCTCTAAGTATTGCCTGCTTGTCCCGGTGAAGAAGATCTCGTCCGCTAGTCTATGCAAGATCGTGGAAGAGTTGTGGCTGCGAAAGTTGTCGGTGCCCCAATATCTGATTTCCGACAATGCAACAACGTTCTTGTCGAAAGAGTTCCAAGAACTGTTGAAAAAGTACGAGATTCAACACTGGGCAAATGCTCGTCACAGGAGTCAGGCGAATCCTGCGGAACGTTTGAACCGTACAATCAACGCGATGATCAGATCATACGTCCGATCAGATCAAAGTCTTTGGGACACTAAAGTGTCGGAGATGGAATACGTGTTGAACAACACAGTTCACTCGTCAACCAAATTCTCTCCACATCGAATTGTGTTCGGAAATGAGATCATGACTCGTGGATCTGACCACCGTTTAGAGAGTAACGAGGAACTCATCGATGAAGTTCGTATGGAGAAGATGAGAGGTGTGTCCAAAAAGGTGTGGGAGATGGTTGTGGAAAACCTAAAAAGGACACACGAGAGTACGAAAAGGCAGTACGATATACGGCACAAGAGGTACTCACCAACATTCGATGTAGGACAGCGGGTGTATAAGAGGTCATTCCGACAATCCTCAGCTGGGCACGACTACAACGCCTAGCTAGGCCCAGTCTATACTCCCTGCATCATTGTTGCCAAAAAGGGTACCAGCTCATATAAAGTCTCCGATATGAATGGCAAATCTCACGGCGTCTTTTCGTCGGCAGATTTAAAGGCGTAGTCAACAATTTCTCCATGGTACGTCTTGTTCCTGAGAATCGAGTGATCGAATCGGTTGATGACAGGTTTTCCGTAAAATCCTCATCAGGAAGTCATGTCAGATACCATTCGCATAAGCTCAACTCGGGGATGGAACAAACGGACACATTCAAATGTGTGCAGCTGCAGATGCATTCATTCATCAATGCCCATCGTTAATGAACGAGGCGTCGCATTCATTCAAAATCCTAGGAAACCGTGAAATATTTTAATAATTTTGTGAAGTAAAATTTAAATGTGTTGTTTTTTTAATTTGTATGTTTTAAACCATGTAAATGTTGGAAAGTATAGAATGGGAAAGGTATTCAAATGCAAAGTACATTCTATCATTTAGCTAGTGTCATTGTGAATGGACCAGTCTAAGGTTGCTATGCAAGTGGTAGATGAGAGTGAGCATGAAAAAAAGTATATCCATAGAGCATGGGCTAGGCAAGATCGAGCCACAGAAACTATTACCACAATGATTGTTGGAAACAAATAACTAGACAAACATACTTAGAATAACCAATTAACGCTTACAATAATTTAACAATGCACAGTACAATGAAAGGTACTTACCTGGAATCATGCCTCATGGCAAGCACCGCAATGAGCTTCTTGTCAGGAATAAACCTGGAAAACTAGGCCTTTTGAAGAGAATTATACCACCAAAATGATCATTTGGCCAAACTTTCGTCGACGAAATGTCATTAAAATGATAAAAAAAAGCTCTAAAATGCCTGTTTTCACAAATTTATCCTAACTAGAACCACATTGGATACTTACCACGTCCTAACAATAGCCACATATGCAGTCCATAAGTATAGCTCGATCTTCCCGAACAGCACACAGTTGATCATGATAACGATAACGCGCGTATATAATAGTAGATCGGCCGATCGACAGTGAACTCCGACACTGAGAAATATTGCAAAGTACTAAAAGAAATGTTTCGTACCATAGTAGAGGGTATCTCTGCAACGTTGTTTTTATAAATTATAATTCCGGAATTTAGTTTGATTATTTTGCATGTAGTTTCAATTGTAGTATTTTTAAAGCTGTATAAGCAACATTTTTATTTGGTGATAGGTTTTTTTTAATTCATTGTAACTATTTTTAAATTGTTTCTCATCAATGTTGATCAATATAATTTAGTATAAGGTACCGTGGGGGAAGTGTAGCAGTGGGGTAAGTGGATCATTTGTCCGTAATAAGAATAAATACTTTAATATTTCGAATGTTTTTACACCTTCGCTTAATTTAAGGTTATATTCTCACGTACACACTGATACTACTGCAAAACTGATACAACACGTGCACTAACACAAGCAAATTTGCTGACTGCAAAAATCAATTTATTTTAAAGTTGTTTTCTGTCGATAAAAAATCCATTGTATCTCTGCTCAAAATCGAAAACTAATAGTTTTTTCAACACATGATGAACATTTCAGTTCTAATTGTATGAATCACAATGAAAAAAATGTAATTTTTGTAAATAAATACAGATATATTGGTCATGGTACACTTACCCGCACTTTTTAACGGGATGGGGTAAGTGGATCAACTATTGTTATCGAATATTGGCAGACTATTTACGTGGATTTGAATAAGCTTTAGTGTCATCAAGTGTTGTTTTCCTTTTACATTTTTCATTCCTAGCCTGAATTTGCCAAATTGACCTGAGAAAATTTCAATTAATCCACCTAAAAGTGTTGTACAGTCTTTCTAGTACAAAAAAATGAAAATTGAAAAATTCTAACAAAATATTTCGTGGTTTTCCTAAGCTGAAATGCAAAAGAGCAAAATATACAAATTCTCCAGCTGAAAGCATATTATCGTACGTTTTTTGACCATATTGATTGTTCTAGACAGATGATATAAATATTTCCATAAATAGAATAAAAAGGTTTCAGTATGTTGAACAAAAGTAAATGTAATTAATATTTTTAAACTACGAGTGTCTTTCGAAAACATTGTTTGGAATAATCCTCAATTCTTTTGTATAACTCAGGTGTATAAAATGGATGAATTTTCTCCAAACTATTCTAGTAACATCTTTTGTTTTTGTTCGAATAAGTGTAAACTAATGTACAAATATTTCCCATAATATTTTGATAAAATAAATTTTTTTTTTTAATTTTAAAGCTATCAAAATATATAACATAGCACTTATAACAAGAATGACAGTAATATCATTCTTACCATACATGATTACATCACATTTGTTTTGAGAATAGAGTTTTTTTTTATAGGTGATCCACTAACCCCACCATGGTGGGGCAAGTGGATCATTTGGCGTAAATTTTCAAGTCCTTCATACTCAATACATAACAATCAGAAAAAGCAAAATAATTGACGATTTGAAGTATAATAGTCCCTCATTTGTCATCCACAGAAAAAAGTTTGAATTACATTATTAAAGTTAGCTGTACATAAAAATGAAGTTGACTATTGATTTTTCTGTATCCACTTACCCCACGGTACCTTATTGGGTACGTTGGAGACCGGAGTCTTAGTACGTTGATGGTCAGTAGAAGGTTCAACCTTTAAATTGCGTGGAGTTGGCTAAGCCAACGATGATGCCTTATGACCCCGTCCCATGTATATGCTAAAAAAAAATGCTCTCTTACCCGGGTGGATTTTTGAAATTGAAGGAGTGGAGCACTGTGTCAAGATTTTGTCTATTTCATTGTAAAAAAATAAGTGTCTGTCAACGATGTTTGTGAATTTCAGGTTCAGAGGTACGTGTTAAGTAGTCAGAGTGTTGAGTGTGTAAATGAAAAAAATATTAGCTCCACTAATATTTTTTTACCCGAGCGGGGGGAGAGTGTAACCAGTGTCAGTGTGATGTCTAGTGTTGATGAGATTTGTCGCGTTTAGTTTCGTAAATGTATTAGAGAAACTTTAAAGTAGATGGAGTACCGTGTACCTTTTAATTCCGCTCCTAAATGCTTATCTTTGACAGATACGCGTATTTCGACTACCACTTGCAGTCTTCTTCAGTGTCAGTTACTCGTATCCACTCGATACGAGTAACTGACACTGAAGAAGACTGCAAGTGGTAGTCGAAATACGCGTATCTGTCAAAGATAAGCATTTAGGAGCGGAATTAAAAGGTACACGGTACTCCATCTACTTTAAAGTTTCTCTATTTGAGATTCTGCTCAGAGGATTCGAACATTCATTAAAGAGTAAATGTATTGTTAAAAAAAAAAGAAAACGTTTGTAGATAGGTTAGAGTAGAATGTCCCAAAAAATCCCACGAACACAACCAACACAGCTCCACCCTATATCAGGACGACGGCTGTGCCGCTAGTTACCACCAGGGCGGCGCTAAACCACACGAATGGGCGGCCATGGGGGTGGCGAAATGGGTGGCCATGATGAGGTGGATTACGTCATCGATGGACATGGGTCAACGGCCAAAGGTTCGGGGTCAATGTTCACCAGCAAGCCACTTCATAAGCCTGGTGATCGTTGAAGACAGCAGTAGTGCTTTTAAAAAAAGTTAAAGTTACAAAGCTATAAGAAAAAGATTGGAGAAGTTTTAGCGAGAAGATAATTTGAAGAAAGGAGAAAGGAAGTGATAGTGAAACTGGACCTCCAGGTAAATTTCCGGCCTCAAATAACCCCGAACCTAGCCCGACCGTACCGCTTCTAATTTCCACCATTTTACATCCTCGCCATGTCCATAGGACCTCGCGGTTTTAATTTGAAATTGCCATCGCGGTTTTTATTTAAAAACGCCATTGCCGTTTGAGCCATTCCACCGTATCCTACCTGCGTTGACCCTAGGCGGCTAATTCAGGAGTGAGTCCGTGAAGCCCTGTACCCCAGAACCACCACCAAGTGCGCTTGGAAACCCAGGCTTTCCAGTGAATCCACGGATCACTGAAGCCTCGAGTCCGTCACCACACTCGAGGGGCGCACGGGACAGGCACGAGGTCGACGAGAGGCTGCAGACGAAGGAGGAGAAACGAGAAGGAAGGAGTCAACCGCCCCGTGGCCCGGATAGCGGAAGTAGTTCTAGTAGTCAGTGAAGGAGCAGCGGAGAAGGTGCTGCAGTGCGCGGGACCCCGAAGAAGTGAAGGAATTGTAAGGTAGGATAGGATAAGAAAGTGGAAGGCGTCGTCCGGTGTTGAGGACGGACGCAAGTAAAGAGAAGGATAGATTAGGAGAGAGAGAGGAACAGAAAGTAGGACATCAAGAAAGTGGAATTAAAAGTGTACACGAGACCACGAAATAGAGGGAGTTTTACTAGAGTCGATCTGTAAGTGTTTTCTTTCGCGGAGTGTCACGAGCGTAGCGCCGACCCTGAGGCTTGGAGACGGGGGTCTCATCTAGGCTGGGAGTAACACGGCCTGCAAGTTACAAATATCCCTTGTGATTCTTTCACGAACTTTTCAGGTATCCAACCATGTGTTTTAGAAGACTCCTCTGAGAATTCCCATGGGAATTTCTCCATGAAATATTTACGTGCTTTTTCGGTGCATTGCTCAATAACTCATTTACCAGTTTTAACTTAGTTCCTCCTAGGATCATGCCTGGGAATTGTTCTTATTCAACAGAATTTTCTACAGCTTTTTTAGGCTTCCTGATCTACCAGACAATTTCTCGAAGAATATTTATCAAATTGCTTTAAAAACCTCCTGAAGAATTCGTCAGAGAATGCTTAAGAAATTCCTTAAATATTTTTCAAGAAGGTCCTATACGTACTTATTACATATAAATTCAAATTGTTAGTATAAATTTAATGCATCCATGAACCAATAATTTGTTAAGGATTCTTTTGGAATAACTAAGAGTTTCTCCAAGAAAAAGTTGTCACCAAGCAAGAATTCATTCATCAAGTTCTTCTGAGAGTTTACCAACAGATTTTCCGACTTTATCTTTGAGGTTCTTCCTAAAATTTCTTCTCAGATTCCATCAACAAACCATTAAGATAAATTCTCGGAAATTCTTCAAGGATTGCCTTGAAAATCCGCAGAAAATTACCCAGGATTCTTCTTCTTATTCTTCTTGGCATTATACGTCCTCAGTGGGACTGTGCGCGACGCAGCCTATTGCGTTCAGTACCGCCCCATCCACATCTGCTCCAACGGCATACTAAATGTTGCTGTCATCTCTTTGACACTGTATTTGAAGCCTATCTCTAACAAAACAACACAAAATTTCAACACGAGAACGTGAACTATCCAATTATTGTTAAAATCTTATTTTCCCCCCAAACACGTTAAAATAGTAAGTATAATGGATTAAAATTGAATTCCTTAAAACTAAAATGTACTATCTACAGAAATACACAAAACACAGAAGAATAAACAGTTACAGCAGACGGAAAACGAACGAAGAAAACTAAAAACTGTAAGTTAACCTAAAATAATTAAAACAATGAAATTAATAAACTTTTGTTGTAGCTTGAAGCTTACTCCGCCAAAAACGAGTTAGTCTAAAGATGTTTTCGAAACTCCATCCGTCCGTTCCGTAACAAACTTCAAGAGTTTTTATTACTCTACGATCGATTGGACGAAAACATCCAGCACGGGACAATCCATAGATGTCGAATATCGATCGCACTTGCTCTCTCTGCAAAGAGCTAGACAGCCCGGGCTCAATGATCGAATGTGCTAAATGCCACAAACGGTACCACCACTCATGCGCCGGTGGGGAAGATGGAATTTCGGGCACTTCTAGTCCATTTTACTGCGTATTGTGCGTCCCCCGCGGTCCAGTCCCTTCCGTTTCTATGTCATCGACGGCTTCAACCACAGCCAGCGCGCGAGAGGCAAGACTTCAGTTGGAAATGCTGCGGTTGGAGGAGGAGAAACGTGTGGAAGAAATACTCATGGCACAACGAGCAGAAGCGGAAAAGCAGCTACAGGAACGAGAGCTGCGGTTCGAAAGGGAAAGGAGCGAAAAAGCGATCGCCGACAAGATCGAATTGGAGAAGGTGTTCATCACGAGGAAATACGATTTGCTGCTTGCACAGGTAGACGGGAGTAACGACGGCAGGAGTGTACGGAGTCGACGGAGCAGCGCCAGAAGCATCGAAAAGGTGCAGAGTTGGATGGAGAACCACCCAGTGACCCTGAGTTCCAATTCTGGGGAACGCATCCCCACTGGAATCACGTCACAGGAGGGTGGCTCATCAAATTTGCGGCTGATTCCAAGGTCATCCACCAGCACATCTGGGCTGCCAAATCGCCCATCAGTAGCAGAAAGTAGTTTCGATGCGTCCAGTGGTGCAGCAGTTCTACCTTCAAGTAGTTTGGGAGTGATAAGTGAGATCCTGCCGTTATCTACTACCCAATCAGGTCCGACAACGAGAGCTAAACCGTTGCTTCCATCGTGCCAGTCTACCCCCTTCGCCCCTCCAACAGCTACAAGCCAGCCCGCGGTGAACGACGTCGCCTATGATGATCAGCTCAACCGAACGTATTCGGTGCAGTTGGACAAAACCGTGGACACAGGCAAGGGACTGGAGGCCGAACAGAGTATGTATATGCGTTCGGCTCCGGTAAGTACACCCAGTAGACCACCTAGGGTAGTAGAAACCAATTCAAATGCAGGCAGTAGTTCACATAATATAATTCCTCACAGTACAATACCAAACGTAAATCCCAAAGAGCAATGTTTTGATATAAGCTCTTTCTGCGTAGCTAGGGCCTTTCCAATAGTAGACGATCATGTGTCGAACCAGCTTAGGATAAAGAAACACACTATTACAGTCCCATCTGGTACAATCACACACCAAACGCTCCTTAAACCATCACACACTGATAATGCTCCATTGCTGAGTGTCTCGAGCCATTCGCGTCCAATATTCTCGCTACAATCGGGTTACTCTGCTCCCCTTTTCCCTCCCGCGTCAAACATACCATCGTCCGCGAGTGATACGATCTATGCGATCTCTACAAGCGCAGTGCCCATTCATGCGGCCGGTGTTCCAGTGACAGTGAATTCGAGAGTGAGTGATCCTGCAGTGGTTCCCAATCGTTTCAATTGCGGAACGAACGCATCTGAACCAGTGATGAATTCGGGAGTGGATAACCTATGCCAGCCGTCTAATATGCCTCCAGCGAGTTCGGGATCGTTTCACGTCCTTCCAGCTATGCACAACGCGGCGTCAGTCAACATCCCGGCGGCGATCAATGCGATGCCAGGAAATCCATCACAATTTTTTTACAATCCTGCGTTCCAGCAGGAGGTGGGAGGCGTTTCAATCAACCCAGTGCCGTCTTCAGGGTCTGGCGCTCAAACGATCACCTTTAACTCTCCAACCGCGCAGCAACTGGCAGCTCGTCACGTTGTCCCGAAGGAACTTCCTCATTTTTCGGGAAACCCCGCAGACTGGCCGCTTTTTTGGAGTAGCTACGATACGTCTACGAGAATGTGCGGATACAGTGATGCGGAAAACCTCATGCGCCTTCAACGCTGCCTGAAAGGGGATGCTAGGAAATCTGTCAACAGCTTCCTGCTTCATCCGTTGAACGTTCCGGAAATTATTCGCACGCTGAATACTCTCTACGGTCGGCCTGAAGCCATCATTGGAACTCTGCTGGCTGAAGTACGAGCTGCGCCAGCCCCACGGTCAGAGAAGTTGGAGAGCATCATCAATTTCGGATTGGTTGTTCGCAATCTCTGTGCTCACTTGGTCGCTACCGGTCAAGAGATGCACTTAGCCAACCCGATGTTAATCAGCGAGTTGGTGGACAGACTTCCAGCCAACATCAAATTGGATTGGGCGCTGTACACGCAACGAGTGGCACGAGCGGATCTGAGAACATTCTCGGATTACATGAACGTCATCGTCGACGCAGCGAGTCGTGTAACGCCGCTAGTTGACAAACCGGATAGAACGAAAGGGAAAGCGGTCGTAAATGCCCATGCATTCAGCGATCGTGACAACCAGAGCCAAGCAAACCACAGGTCGACGGAGACAACAGCGAATTTCAACAAAGTTTCCACTGGTAGCGGCGAACGGCCTTGCATGGTCTGCAAGATCAACGGTCACAAGCCGAAGGACTGTTCAACGTTCAAATCCAAATCACTGGAGAACCGATGGAAGGCTGCGCAAGAGTTACACCTTTGCAAAAGGTGTCTCTATCCGCACGGAAAGTGGCCTTGCAAGGCGTCGTTATGTGGAACGGACGGCTGTGAACAACGGCATCATAGACTGCTTCATCCTGGCAATCCAACAGAAAGACGACAGCCTGCGGCGTCTTCTAATGCCGTATCAGGATTAGTCAACGTGCACCAAAACTCCCACAGCAAGGTTCTGTTCCGAATAATCCCGGTGGAACTACACGCAAACGGGAGATCTGTCCAAACGTATGCCTTCCTCGATGGAGGGTCCGACTCAACGTTGGTGGAGAAGTCGCTGGTCGAACAGCTAGGCGTACAGGG
Organism: Aedes aegypti; assembly: GCF_002204515.2. Taxonomy (NCBI): domain Eukaryota; kingdom Metazoa; phylum Arthropoda; class Insecta; order Diptera; family Culicidae; genus Aedes; species Aedes aegypti. Next base: position 331,872,215 of record NC_035108.1, read on the forward strand.
ACCTGTATCACCACTGTGTATGCAGTGGACCAATGGGATCAAAAGATTGGAAGAAGATTCGAGGAAGGTGTACATCAAGATTTCCGGTGTGGGCCAACGTAAGCAGTTCCAGTTGAGAGGTGTGCAGACCGTGGACAGTTTGGACCTTCCGCGGCAGTCAGTTCGCTTCAAGGAACTAGAGGATCGTTTCGCTTACCTACGAGGGCTACCTGTTATGAGCTACGATGACGTCATTCCCGGTATTTTGATCGGGCTTGATAATACCAGTGTGAAAAACTCCTTCAAACAACGCGAAGGCAAGGCCGATGAACCAGTAGCCGCCAAAACCAGGCTAGGATGGGTTGTGTATGGCCGCACTGGATGCAAGGATCAAGCACTGTCGCATCGAATATTCCACGTTTGCACCCGTGCCCACGACGACGATCTGGATGAATCGATCAAGCAGTTCTTTTCGACGGAAAGTGTTGGCGTGTCTGTAGCGAAAGCTGTGGAATCGGCAGATGATCAACGGGCACGAGAAATACTCCAAGCGACGACTGTACGAACTCCTGCCGGTAGATACCAAACAGGTCTGCTTTGGAAGTACGACGAATTCGAATTTCCGAACAGTCGTCCGATGGCTGAACGGCGCCTCAAATGTCTCGAACGCCGTCTGTCCAAATCCCCGGAGCTTTACGCAAAGATGAGACAGCAGGTAGCAGAATACCAGACAAAAGGATACGCCCATGTAGCTACACTACGAGAACTGGAGGAATCAAACCCTAAACGCGTCTGGTATCTGCCGTTGGGTATTGTCGTAAACCCCCGGAAACCAAATAAATTGCGGATGGTCTGGGATGCTGCAGCCGTCGTACAAGGAGTGTCATTCAACTCGGTCCTACTGACAGGTCCGGATCTATTGGTGCCCCTTCAAGCGGTGCTCAGTCGCTACAGACAAAAGAAAATTGCCATTAGCGCCGATATCATGGAAATGTTCCACCAGGTGGAGATCAGGCCAGAGGACCGACAAGCTCAGAGGTTTCTATGGCGGAATAATCCAGGAGATCCAATTCAAGTTTTCGTTATGGATGTGGCCATATTCGGTTCGACTTGCTCACCGTGCTCTACGCAGTTTGCTAAGAACCTCAATGCAGATGAACATTCGGCGGAATTTCCAGAGGCAGCTGTGGCGATAAAAGAGAACCACTACGTCGACGATTATCTGGATAGCGTCGACAGCATCGACGAAGCAGTTCAACTAGCGACAGACGTGAAAACGGTACACAGTCGAGGAGGCTTCCAGATAAGACATTGGATGTCAAACTCTCCCGAAGTATTGAGGCGCATCGGAGAACAAAATTCGCTCACAGTGAAGAGCTTCGTGATGGACAAGGACAGCCAGCAAGAACGCATTCTAGGTATGGTCTGGTTACCCAACGAGGACATGTTCTCCTACAAAACAAGCTTCCGCCGCGACCTGGAGCGCTTGTTCGAAGCTTCCGTCGTTCCGACAAAACGTGAAGTGTTGAGACTGGTAATGAGCCTTTTCGACCCATTAGGGCTCATCGCATCCTATATCATCGAAGGAAAGGTCATCATCCAGGAGATATGGAGGTCTAAAGTCGGCTGGGATGAGCAAATTCCTGTCAAACTACTTAAACGCTGGGAACAATGGTTGGATATACTCCGGGCGCTGGACAAAGTGAAGATCCCGCGGTGTTACTTCCCAGAATACAGCAAGGAAGCCTATGAATCTCTGGAGTTGCATGTCTTCGTAGACGCGAGCGAAAGCGCGTTTGCTGCCGCCGCTTATTTCAGAGTTGTGGACAACGGGAGGATTCGGTGCTGCTTGGTTAGTGCAAAGACCAAAGTAGCTCCATTACAATCAATCGGGATTCCGCGTCTGGAACTGCAGGCAGCTATGATTGGAACGCGACTAATGAAGACCATCACAGACAACCACACCATTTCTATCAAACGGAGGGTTATGTGGAGCGATTCACGAACCGTTCTCACCTGGCTCCGATCCGACCATAGGAGATATCGGCAGTTCGTTGCATTCCGGATTACGGAGATCCTCGAGGAGACGAACGTTGTTGATTGGAGATGGGTGCCGACTAAGTTAAACGTGGCGGACGAAGCCACAAAATGGGGAAAGGGTCCCAACTACCACGAGAATTGCAGGTGGTTTAACGGTCCAGCATTCCTTTACGAGGACGAATCGAAGTGGCCAGAGGAAGACACTACACAAGAGGAATTTGCGGACGAAGAGTTGCGAAATGTCCGTATTCATGTGCAACGAACGGCTGAACTTATCTTGGATTTCCAACGGTTCTCTAAATGGGAAAGGCTCGTAAGAACAGTTGCGTATGTACGCCGTTTCTATAGGAATTGTCAACACAAAAGGACTGGCTCAACGACCATTATGGGAGTCCTTTCATGTGAAGAACTGAAGGCAGCGCAGAATTTGATCTGGAAGCTAGTGCAAGAGGAAGCCTTCCCAGCAGAGTTTGCAGTTCTACGAAGCAACCAGCAAGTGCCTTCGGAGCAACGGAAAGCGGTGGAAAAGAGCAGCTGTGTCTACAAGCTGGCGCCTTTCCTTGACGAGGAAGGAGTAATGCGGAAGGACGGTCGAATCAAAGCTTCGCCTTACGTTCCATTCGAGACGAAATTCCCGATCATCGTACCTAAACAGCATCACGTTTCACATCTCCTGGTCGACTGGTATCACCGGCAATACGGCCACGCAAACGGAGAAACCGTGGTGAACGAAATCCGGCAAAAGTACGTCATACCGGAGCTTCGGGTTGCTGTAAGGAAGATTGCGAAACGCTGTACTTGGTGTTCGGTGTATCGAGCTGTACCCCAGGTCCCGAAAATGGGTCCTCTTCCGTTGGCGCGACTTACACCGTACGTACGAGCCTTCACGTTCGTTGGCATAGATTATTTCGGACCACTTACTGTTCGCGTCGGACGGGCTAGTGTAAAGCGGTGGGTAGCCCTATTCACTTGCCTGACTACTAGGGCAATACACTTGGAAGTTGCGGCGTCGCTATCTACCGACTCCTGTAAACAGGCGATCCGCAGATTCATCGCCCGCAGAGGGGCCCCTCATGAGATGTACTCCGATCAGGGAACGAATTTTCAAGGTGTAAGCAGTGAACTGGCCAGGCAAATACGGGCCATCAACGGAGCGCTGGCAGATACTATCACCAACCACAGAACACAATGGAAGTTCAATCCACCGCACGCCCCTCATATGGGAGGCGTTTGGGAGAGACTTGTGCGCTCCGTGAAGCGCGGTCTCAGCTGTCTACTAACTGATAGGAATCCAAACGACGAGACTTTGGCAACAGCAGTTACGGAGGTGGAATCTATGGTCAATTCGCGTCCGCTGACCTATCTTCCTCTGGAGAGTGAGGAGACTGAAGCCTTGACGCCCAATCATTTTCTTCTCCTAAGCTCTAGCGGCGTAGTTCAACCACCTACGAAGATGACGGATGAAGCTGAAGCCCTGCATACCAACTGGGGAATGATCAAGGTAATGCTCGACAACTTCTGGAAGCGTTGGCTGAGAGAGTATCTTCCGGTTATGTCGCCACAATCAAAATGGTTCGGAGAGGTGCGGAATGTCCAGGTCGGCGATCTGGTGATGTTGGCGAATGAAAAGGATAGGAATAGCTGGACACGTGGACGAGTTCTCCAAGTCTATCCAGGCAGGGACGGACGAGTTCGCCGAGTCGACGTGCAGACTACCATGGGAGTTCATCAACGACCTGTTTCTAAGTTGGCTATACTGAACGTCGCTGGAGTTCCAGGTATAGCTGAAGGTTCGGGCAGCAATACGGGTGGGGGTATGTGCGCGACGCAGCCTATTGCGTTCAGTACCGCCCCATCCACATCTGCTCCAACGGCATACTAAATGTTGCTGTCATCTCTTTGACACTGTATTTGAAGCCTATCTCTAACAAAACAACACAAAATTTCAACACGAGAACGTGAACTATCCAATTATTGTTAAAATCTTATTTTCCCCCCAAACACGTTAAAATAGTAAGTATAATGGATTAAAATTGAATTCCTTAAAACTAAAATGTACTATCTACAGAAATACACAAAACACAGAAGAATAAACAGTTACAGCAGACGGAAAACGAACGAAGAAAACTAAAAACTGTAAGTTAACCTAAAATAATTAAAACAATGAAATTAATAAACTTTTGTTGTAGCTTGAAGCTTACTCCGCCAAAAACGAGTTAGTCTAAAGATGTTTTCGAAACTCCATCCGTCCGTTCCGTAACAGGGACAGAGCCTGCTTCTCAGCGTAGCACTTATGAGCACTTCCACAGTTATTAACTGAAAGCTTTCTTTGCCAAAGTTGCCATTTTCGCATACGTATATCGTGTAGCAGGTATGATTATACTCTATGCCCAGGGAAGTCAAGGAAATTTTCTTTACGAAAAGATCCTCGACCGACCGGGTTTCGAACCCAGACACCTTCAGCATGGTTTTGCTTTGTAGCCGCGGACTCTAACCACTCGGCTAAGGAAGGTCTCAGGATTCTCTCCGTGTTATTTTTGGGGTTCATCGTAAAATTCTACGATATGTTCAAAAGCAATCAAACAGGATTCATGTTCATGGTGATTTCTTAGGATAGTTCTCCGCAGATATGATTTTTTCTACATAAAATACTTTGGAATTCTTTAAATATCAATGTGACGTTACTCCCCGCGTTTCTTCAAAACTATCTCAAAAATAATATCTTATAATTTCATCAAAAATGTCTAACTAAGAAAACCTTGCCCAGTTGAAAATCAAGCATTCCTATAAAGTTTCTAGCGGAATACGTTGATTTTTTCAACAATTCTGTGAAAAAACTCAAAAATTTCACGACCAACTTGTTCAGGGATTTCCTCAAAGAATTATATTAGGCGGCATCCACAAATTACGTAACGCTCGAATTGGGGGAAGGGGGGAGGTTCGAGCGTTACGACTCATACAAAAAATTTAAAATTTCCATACAAAAAGCGTTACGGAGGGGGGAGGGGGAAACATCTAGAAATCTACTCTCCATTTTTTGTTAAAAAACTACTCCAGAAAAAGCTGAATATTTTTAGGGAATTCTTCACTAATTACTCTAGGAATCACTCCATACTTACATCCAATAGCCATTCAGTTTTAAGCTTGAAACAAAATGTTGCTCCATAGTTTTACGTAAAAATTATACTAATCAAATTAAAGTAAACATTTATATCGGTACACCCAACAGCTAACAGTTAAACTTTGTGAATAAATTGAAATTTTCGAAAAAAAATTCAGCTGATTTTTTTATTCAGATGCATTTGAAGTCACTGTTTTCCTTAAGTATTCGAAATAAAGACTGGACTAGGAAAAAATCAGACAAACAAAAAATGTCACCAATAATGCATTTTAAATCGGATACTTCTCATATTTTCAGGGAATAAAAAAATATATATTAGTTATGTTTTGGCATAGTTTATTTATTGAATTTCCTCCCCCAAGCTGAATGCTCGTACATTTCTTTTAACACTGCTCACGAGATATTGGGCGAGGCTTTGCCCATCTTTATTACACAATTTCTCCTAGTTTTTCTTCGAAGCTTCATAGGTTTTGAATGTTTTCCGCTTTTCTTCAAATTTTTCGTCATTATCGCCCAACACTTTTGGATCGGACGAAGTTTTGAAGATCCATTACAGGCTTGGCGTAATGGCACGAATCGAGATCCGACCAGACCAGCGTGGGACCACAGTGAGAGCGGATGAAGGGCAGCAAAGCGCTTCTGCAAGCATTCCTCTCGATAAATCTGCCCTTTGATGGTGCCGGTCATAACAAACGGCTTGCTGCACTCACAGATCGCCTGGCACAACAGGTACTTCTTCACAAGTTTGTCCATCTTTCTCTTCCGGAACATTTCCGGAACCTCCATGCGAGACGTACCGACAAAAAACTCGAGACCGGGGATTTGTTTGTTGTCCGCCTTGATGTATGTCTCGTCGTCCATGACGAGACAGCCTGGCTTGACCAGCCACTCACAGTACAGCTTCCGCGCACGCAATTTGGCCACCGTGTTTGTTTGTCCGTCCGGTTTGGCGTATTCCTGCCCTTAAAAACACGTAGCCCAGCATGCTTCATGGTCTGCTGGACGAACCATTTCGACGAATTGACCTTTTTGTGGCCGACTCGGGTGGAAAGGTTAAAGTACTGCCTTATTTTCCACGCCTTATCTGGGTATTCCGTTTTCGGTTTACGGCCGCTTCTAGCGCGCCCCTCCATGGTATTCATCTTCTGGAACATCTTCACATCGCGGGATACGGTGGAATGGTGGATTCCAAGCATTTTGCCGATCCATCTGTGCGACTGACCAGGATTATCGATCACCACACCCAAGATTTGCTGGCGTAGCTCTTCTTGTTTCGAATGCATCTTGAAAACGACTTGACAGATGGCGATACAATTTTGCACACATAAATATAACACTCTGTGGAGTATCGATAATCACCGGGAAAATGAATCACCCTCCACGCGATGCTCACAAGATAAGTGCCAGTTCTCAAGTGAGGCAGAGCAAGCATGCATCTAGTATGCAAATGACAGGAGCGTGATACTAAGGGAAACCAATATCGACAAGATGACAGACATTTAACCGCTTGCTGTGATCAATCCTATTATTACTTCTTAACGCAGTGGATTCTATATCCCACATTCTCCCTCTGCTCCAAAGAAATTCAAATTTCTTCAAATTAATAGTCAAATGTCAAATGTCGAAAAAATATGATCAATAAAAAAATCATTTTAAAACATATTTTACATTTCAAATTTCGACAAATTTGTCTACTAAAAGTTCATTTACTTACATGGATTTTTGTGTATAGCATGAATCATCCAGCTATCTTGATGATTTTTTAATACCATTTAAATTTTTCCATATTCCATGTTCTATCGTAACATTTGTCTCATTGATGTACTTCAAACATCAAATTTGGGATGGTCATATTCTTTGTACATTTAAAAAATGACTTTACTTTAAACCAACTTCCCGTTTTTGCGCTATATTTTTGTTAAAATATTACCACCTGTCATGATTTATTTTATCATGCCTTCAACAGCGATTTCGTGGAAACCTTTACATTCATAGTTTGATTAATCATTCAATGTTGGTCGCGCAGCATTCTGATGACAATTCACAACCGATTCAGGTATGACAGACCATTATAGTATAGTATAGTCAAAAAAAAAACACAAACACATTTCTCGTATTTTCCTTTTCTCTAAAAATGATATTGTTGGGTCATTTACCATACAACCAACTAGACGCAGTAAGCATATGCTCTGACGTTTGCATAAAGCAAAACAATATAATTCTTCTAGACGGCAATATAATAATTGAACCTCGCTTCTTTGTAACATTGTAGTGTCACTTCTCCCACGCAGGCAACCGCTACAAGAATTCTATCGGACATTTCAACAAATCTAATAAACAAAAATACTGATTCTCGCTATACGTTAGCGGACATTGCCGAGGCTCCTCTTCCCTCACGGCAAACAACACGCTGTGATCGATCTGACATTTGCACATAGCAAAACAACAAGATCTACGAATTCTTGCTATTCATCAGCGGACATTGCCGGAATCCGCTTCCCCAACGCTAAACACACGCTCTATCTTTCTGATCTGACATTTGCACTTAGCAAAACAACAAGATTCGCGAATTCTAGCTTTTCAGCAGCGGACATTGCTTGGGCTCCTCTTCCCCCAGAGCAAACAACACGCTGTAAGCTTCTGATCTGACATTTGCAAATAGCAAAACAACAATATCGAATAAATGTCGCTTTTCGGCAGCGAACATTGCCGGGGTCCTTTTTCCACTATGACAAACAACTCGAAAAAATCGAAAGCACTGAAAAATACTGTTCTGTTAGCACTGGGAAGTACTATTTCATTGCTTTATGTAGATTAAAAATGCTTCCGAGAATAGAAAGAATTTGTGTACGCACAGCACGAAGGAACAATGCGCACTTCAGTACTACGTCTGTTTCTCTGAGAAGTGGGGTATAATGCGTCACATACAGTTGTGTTTAGAATAATAGTAGTGAAAGCCGTTTTTCATACAAAATGCTCAACTTTGGTATGCTGTAACTTTGTTTCTCTATGAGCAATCGGTATGAAATTTTGGCAGGGAACTACAAATATACTCAATTTTATTATAACAAAATATAAAATTTTTCACACTGCCGCTCAAAAAGTTAAGCACCAGGTGAAATCGCTCAAAAGAATAGTAGTTTTTCTTTTGTAAATTTTTGTTCAGCAACAATTTTGTAGAATATTAGCTTGTTTATATAATTATAGCTTGAGTGGGAATTGTTGAAACAATGAGTAAAGAAATATTTAAAATCTCTAAATACTCCAGATAATAAAATTATCAAAACTTAACTTTTTAACCGGTAGTGTGAAAAACTTCATATATTGTGATAATAAAATTGAGCATATTTGTAGTTTTCTGCCAAAATTTCATACCGTTTGCTTATAGGAATACAAAGTTACAGCATAGAAAGGGTCTGTAGCCTTGAGGTTACGCTTTCGCTTCATAAGCGGAAGGTCATGGGTTCGATTCCCAGCCCCTCCACAAAAAACCCGTCCAGCCACCAGAAAACGCCTCACGGAGGACCGTGCTTTGGGGAGCACATCCATCCTCCGTCAGTATCAGATGGTGACTGAGACAAACTGACCCTCTTCGCAGGCAGCTAGCCTCACTAACAGCAGAGCTCTCTCCTACCTGCTCGGTGTGAGAGTAAAAGAGTAGGAGAGAGTGAAAGTAAGATGTAAATATAGATAAGTTGAAAATAGATCTGTATCGGTAAAGAAGAAGCTACAGATCAACTGATTTCGGCATAGTAGTGGCCACGAGCTCAAAGTGCCTTCAAAAAAAAAAAAGTTACAGCATGCCAAAGTTGAGCATTTTGTATGAAAATTGGCTTTCACTACTGTTATTCTGAACACACACAACTGTATGTCCTTTACTCCCAAGGCTGTCAGAATCGTTTTCTTGTTTTTTAAACGTAATCAACTGTTTTGTTGTTTTCATGTCTGATTCTGCCTTCTTTAAAAAAAAATCTGTTCTTTCTGATTGGATTTTCAAAAAAGTGATTTGTACTAGTGTTATATGTTTTATATTCTCAAAACAAATTGATGACGGCTCTCATACCATACTCTCCCTTCTTTTTTTTCTTCCTAGGTTTATTGTCTTTGTCTTATTAAGAATAATGAAAAATAATTACACAAGACAAGTCCGCTTCTCTTGGATAAAGTTCTTTAGAAGATTTGCAACAAAACGTAAAGGCTACAAAATATAGAAGCCTGTATGTACTAGGGTAGTTGATCAGACTACAAAACTTTTAAGTTACATCCACCAAGTTTGTTTAGCTTTTGGGGGCTCATCGAATTTGAGTTGACGTATTCCACTTTCATTTTCAGAGTAGCTTCTGGGGATTCAAATGAACCAATTTGCGATGTAACTAACTTGAGATTTTTTCAAGTTGGTTGTTTCTATATAGGAATGGACCATCAGTATAGGAGCATTATTATCGTCTTGTATTAATTCCAGTTTCATGCTGTTGTAGGGGAAAGCTCTAATTTTTGACCTACGTACTGTAATCCGGGGGCAAATTGACCACTTTTTCACAAGTTTTTGTTGTGTTATCCTTCGGAATTCAAATATTGTCAAATAAATTTCTACAAAACCAGTACTCCATTGATCTTTATCGGTTTATGAAATCGCTTTTAATTGGAATAATATTTAACATATCATAAAAATAGTTTTAATATCAAAAAATTAAAATGACACATTGGGGCGAAATTGATTACCATATCACAAAGGAGATTTTCGAATTAAAAATTTCCCTATTTACTTAATTTGGGTCTCCTGAATCTGAAAATGATTCTTATACCTCGAATATTTGATCAGTTTATAGCAAAGTTTAACTTTGAAAATCTGCCTAATACGCCTAAATGTAGGCAATTTCCCTTTAAAATAAGCACATTATTCGAGAATAAACGGTTTTATGGGCAAAAAACTATATTTGCTATGCTGTATGGTATCAAAAATAATTTCAGTAGTTCATACTTAAGCGTATACAACATTTTTGACATTCAAAATTACCATGTAGGCATAGCACCACTGGATTGTTTAGCACAGACATTTCCAACTGTATTGCTTACACCTTCAAAACTTGCCCTAATAAAAATGAAATAGTTCAAAATCATCATTAGATATCTATAAACTAGAAAACATGGAATGTTTCTGGTGCCAATGAAACCTTCAGCATCCTTGGAAGGAAATGTTTTTTGGTACCGACCTGATCAAATTAGCCCCAGTGATCCATTTGCCCGCGGAATACGGTACCAATTTTCGAATTTTTATACAAAGTTGGCCAAAATTGTCTTAATGTGTCGAAAACTAGTGCTAGGTCAAAAATTGATGCTCTTCCACTGTATTATTGGTGTCCATTTACCTGGATTTTAGCAATCCTAGAATCTATAATTTTTTTGTGGGGAATGTCCCATTCTGGGGAACGGCGTTCTGGGGAATGGGTTTATGGGAAATATCGTACAATCCAAACGGATTATTTTGTGACAAAATTCAGCTATTTTCCAATATCTTATGTATTTTGCCATATGTCATTTAGTCCCAAGGTTGTCATAATCGTTTAGGAATTTTCTTGTTTTTATATTGAAAATGAGAAACGTTTTCCGCGAGTGTTAATTAATAGAGCTATTAAGCATAAGCATAAGCATAAGCATAGATGACCGTACAATTCGTAGTTGCTACTCCGTGATTGACCAGAACAATCGAAGTTGCACAGGGAATTAATGAATGGGGCTTGGGATTAGCTTACCATTCTTCAATGTGCACAAATCGAGAGCTCAAATTTAAAAATCAATAACGGCGCCGGCCACGTCCTTACGGTCATCGGGGAAGGGAAGGAATGTTAGTGTGACTACCGTTGTTACTAGAGACCGAGATCACCTCTGCATCTCCACGGTTGTCATGGAGAGGATATTGGGTTAGTGGGATAAGGTAAAGATCTGGGAGTCACCAATGTTTGGTGATGCGAGCCATGATATAATCACGCCTAACCGGATTCGCGAAATAATTCGATAATCGCATTAAACGCCGAACAAGTGTTCGTCACTCGCCCACGCAAGAGCAAGCGACGCGATCAATAGATCAAACCCTACTAGCGATCCGCGGCGCTTTTTCATTTCTCTGAGCGAACGACGCGCGACAAGTTTGATCCTGCCCCCATCGCCCGCCCCCGCAGTAGCAAGCGTCAAGGTCGAAGGATCAAACACTACTAACGAACCGATCACTTTTTCACCGCTTCGCTACCGACGCGCGACATGTTTGATCTTGCCCTCATCACCCGCCCCAGTAGGAGCAAGTGTCAAGGTCGAAGGATCAAACACTACTCTATTCAAAAGATGTTTTTATTAATGACGAAAACTGAAAATTATATGTATATATTTTAAATTATATGAAACAGGAATAATGCCGACACTTGTTGGGACGAACTATACTTATTTTTTTTTGAAAGCTACATTTGAGTATTACTGTACATTTTGTCTCGATATGGTACAAGTTTTAAAAAATACGTCAACATTCACAATGTCGAACAATTCAAAAGATAATTTTTAATAATGTATAAAAGAGGCAAATATATTTATGTATATTGAAATTGTATAAGAAAAAAACATAATGCCGACACTTATAGTGACGAACCATACAAAGTTTGTTTTAAAATTACTTAAAGGTTACGCTTTCAAGAAAATATGTGTTATCACAAGAATGAAACGAACTCACCAGTTGGTAATCCATCCTCGACTGAACACAAAACTGATACTGACAGCAAAACTTCTTGGCGTCCCGAAAACAAACCGTCTTGCTTGTGCCTTCCAAATACCTACCCAGCAAGACGCTCCAAAACAGAAAAAAAATCTTAGGAGCCGAAAACACGCGCGAAACCGTGAGCCAAATCTATCGGACGACGCAAAACCGAACTGTCCTGCTTGGGCTTCACGAAGCACTACCCAGCAAGACGCTTGAAAACAGGAAAAAAAAATTCCGGCGACGAAAACATGCGCGATACCGTGAGCCAAATTTATCGGACGACGCAAAACCGAACCGTCCTGCTTGGGCTTCACGAAGCACTACCCAGCAAATTTATCGGACGACGCAAAACCGAACTGTCCTGCTTGGGCTTCACGAAGCACTACCCAGCAAGACGCTTGAAAACAGGAAAAAAAAATTCCGGCGACGAAAACATGCGCGAAAACGTGAGCCAAATCTGTCGGACGACGCAAAACCGAACCGTCCTGCTTGGGCTTCACGAAGCACTACCCAGCAAATTTATCGGACGACGCAAAACCGAACTGTCCTGCTTGGGCTTCACGAAGCACTACCCAGCAAGACGCTTGAAAACAGGAAAAAAAAATTCCGGCGACGAAAACATGCGCGAAAACGTGAGCCAAATCTGTCGGACGACGCAAAACCGAACCGTCCTGCTTGGGCTTCACGAAGCACTACCCAGCAGGACGCTTGGAAACAGGAAAAAAAAATTCCGGCGACGAAAACATGCGCGAAACCGTCAGCCAAATCTATCGGACGACGCAAAACCGAACTGTCCTGCTTGGGCTTCACGAAGCACTCGAGTGTTAATTAATAGAGCTATTGTTTGAAAATTTCAATTAAAATAAAATCATTTAATGATCGAATTTACCATAAATATATTCTATCTTCTAATATTGCTGTGGCGCGTTTTATCCCGGCGGCACATTCTACATCCCCTATCACACGAACAATCAAATACTAAAATGCAGCACCAAACACACCGTGACAACTTTTCCCGCTTATTTTAATTGTTCGAGATTCATCCATGTCGCGCCAACAAGTCATCGTCATTGAGATAGTTACCCCAAGGAAAGCGTCTGGATTGTGTATCCCTCGTGGAACAATACATCCATTCACAGAGACTTTCCAACCGTCAATTGTCGGGAATCGTGTCTGTTGCCATCTGTGTTGTATGTTGATAGTGTTGAGCACATGCCAAAACAAATTCCCATCCGGCTCTCTCTGCATTTCCCTCTCCTTGAAGGAAATTTCAGTATGAAGTGGAAAGTCGCCAAGAGTGAGCGCGTGGGGAGCCGCCAGTGTGGAGAGTTTACTCAGCATGTTGCACGTTTTCTATGAACAGGATCAAGTTATACCAACCGACGAAGGATGATGTCCTCTGCGTATGCGTATGATTGGAATTTTCCGTGAAACTCTTCCGTCAGTCTATCGGGAGCCTTCGTCGTGTGAAAATCGGGCGTAGTTCTAGTAGTTCTAGAGTGTAGTGTGGATTTATAGAATTTGGTTTTAGGGAAGAAAAAGCTCTGTAGAGTAGTGGTTTTGACTCATAACAAGTGAAAAATAATGATTTAGCGGCATTTCTGGTGTTTAAATATCATTGAAGGTAATAACGAATAGAATATCACATTTTTTCGAGCATGAATGGAGACGCCCAGCTGTTTTGAACCATCAGTCAAGTGTTCATATTCAGCCTTTCTTTCGATGGTTCTTGCTAAATGTTGATTGGTGCACAATTTCATTTATAACTTTTGACTCAAAACTACACCGAATAAGAAAGAAATCAGTTCATAGAGATGAAGAACATCCAATTTTCCAACCATGCGATTACGTCAAAAAAAAAGTGTCGTCACTGTTCTTGTGATGGTATTGAGCAAGCTGTACTCCCCCATTTCTAGCCTGTAGTGGTGCATTTTCCATGTGCAGTGCTTAGAATTAGCTTTGGGGGAGCTGGAGGATTTTTTTATGTTTTAAATCACATTTATGTAAACAGATAAAACCTGTTATTTTGCAGTAGGGGACAGTTAAACTTTGCGTCCCTGACCTATTTTTATAATTACTTTCGTGATATTTTTTCTTTAATTTCCATGATTTTCAGCAGATTTCAATACAATTTAGATTCAACTCCACAACACTATTCAAGTTTTGTGATTTGTAGTTAGTTAGACGGTCGGCTCCATATGTAGAAGGTCATTTGAGGCATTTCCATAATTATTTTGCATGGATCAAACAAAACTGCAGTGTTTGTAATTGAATCATAAACAAAAACGCAAAAAATATCGACAAACAAAATAAATTATCGCGATTTGTTTTTTTATTCGCGATAAAAATGAAGCTGCCGGTAGAGGAATTGTGGGCCCCGTGGCCGTGCGGTTAGTGTCACCAGGCATCTAGCCGCATCGTGATAAGAAGTATGGGTTCGATTTCCGTATTAGACTGGAAAACTTTTCGTTAGGAATGTTTTCCAACTGTGCCACTGGGCGTGTTGCATGCTAGTCCGTTGTCTAGTGTGGTGCTTTCTTCAAAGGACAATCGTCCACTGGAAGCATTAACGTGTCGGTGTCTAGTATATGGGTCTTAAATATTGTTGCTGAGTCTAGGATAACGCCCAAATCCCTTACAATTTAACACTTCTGCACTACTTGATTCGCTAAAAATACTTTAATAGAAGATTTTACATATTTTCGACTCGATGCTTTTGAATTACATTTTTTACATTGAATTGGAGTAGTTGAGTTGCACCAAGTGAAGAATAAGTTAGTTTCTTTCCGATATTCTTCTGCTTATCTAGGATTAAGTATTTTCATAAAGAGCTTCATGTCGTTTGAACATATGTAAGAAATTTATTTTTTCTAAGTATAAAGAATAAGTCGTTCGTATTTATACCATTCTATGTCTATGTCTCTCTCTTGAAAAAATTGAAGCGTATCATCTAAGGAGATGATGCCCCTCATTTTCCAAGTGCGCTACTACCTGCCATGATTCCATTTCATCCCATTCACGTTGCCCGGCGAGGAGGACCTTCCTCACCACAAAGAGGCGAGTACGAACGAGGACGACAACAGGAAGCAACGTTTCATTCTGATATCCACTGATACTGGGATACCATAATCACAGATAAACATACGTAATATTTAGAACGATATTCTTTAAAATCCATCGCCCAATTCACACCATCATCATCGGGTGAGCTTATTGCACGAAATATTGTTTCATGCAGATGGCGGTAGTATGAAACGTCAAACACGAATAAAAACGATGCGGGCGCCTCTAGTTGAGAGGTTTGCCACATAGCGAATTGGAAATGATCGTTAAATGAGTGTTCTATAGAAAATTCGTCATAGTTACGCCGGTTTGTCTGTGTCAAAATCTTCCGCCCAACCAACCTCACAACCAGACCGTGTGGCACGGTGTGCTGGAACACACATATTATCGAACTTGCATGAACCTCCGATCTTTTTTCACTAAAAGTTAGCCTTGATAGTCAAAGAAAGCTTGCGGAATATTAAAAAATGTTTCATCGGCAAAAAATTGAAAAAAGTCGATTTTTGTATTTTTACCCTTCTCCCATATATAAGTTTATAGGAGAATATTAGAGTTACGCTAATATAATGACTTTAAACGGCTTAATGATCAATTTGACATATCTTTAACGTGAATGAATTCTTAGATGTTTCAAATTAAGCATCATTTCCTACATACACTCACACAATATGGCCAGCCCATGGTGGTATGCCGTATTTTATACAACGGAAATTTCACTTTTCCTCCAGAAAAGTTCATACGAACGCTTCGTATTCTTCTTTCTGAATCAAATCAGTAATATTTTACGTATGCGGCATAGTTTTCTAATCATAATTGGAATTCCCAGAAATAGATACACATGGCAGTATAGGCTGTATTCATGTGCTTATACGCGCAAAAGTCTTGAAAGAGAATTCACTATAACATGATTAACAGTAAATGGCTTATATAGCCTTAATGTGGTCTCAAGCTCATCGTGATACAAGTTTTGTGCAGTCACTAATCTACTCATATGCAATGCGCACATTATATTTGGGATTTAAAGTGCCTGATTTTGAATAAAAGGGCTGGATTACTTCGGATCGACATTATGTCATCACTCCAATTATTTGTCATAAGATGAATAATAAATGTGGCGAAGATAACAAATCGATCCAACGCAATCCAGCACTTTTATTCACGACTTCGCACTTATGGAGGGCACATTTTGCGAAATAGACTTAACAATTTCAATAACCAACATGGACACATAAATTTTAGTATCGTAAAACGAGGTTTCTTTGATAATGCGGGTAACTTTGATAGTGCGGGATTCGCAACGTACTAAACAAAATAACAAAAATTATGTTATTCAGTTAAGCAAAACGAATGCGAAACTAAACAGTATCAGTGTGACAGTTCACCTCTGAGCTGTTTTCGTGCCAATCGAGAGTATTTGAAGCATTATATTCGAATATTAAAAAATGATGAAATTCTAGTACTTTGAAAACGCTCACAAACAATCTGTTTTACTATCACTATTTCATGAAATTATAATGAGATCGGTACGTATGCTTGATGGCCTAGCTATAGTAAAACATGAATCCGGTATCGAACCTCATAGCGAAAAACAGTTTTACGATTTAGAATCATTTTTTGTACTCAAAGTCACAAATTCCCGTATAACATTAAAAGCCTAGTGGTATGCAACGCCTCATGTACTTTACGGGATTCATTCGATTTATACTTAGTCATGTTCCAAAAAACGATTGATTTATTGAATTCAATGTCGAAACATGATTATCGATAGCTATCTATTCAGAGATATAACTTTATACCCATTATTATCAACTTATAATGGTATTTGTCATGTTTGTTTTGCCTGAAAACACTTTTAAAGGTGTTTTTTGTTCAATAAATTATGCACTTGAATTGATAAAATCTAATCCAGTTTCTCTATTAACATTCTCCAATCCAATTCAAACTGTGATGATGTCAAACCAAAGTTTGTTGTGGATTTTCATGCGCTTATCTACTCATTATCAATGTTACCCCATTACCAAAAACTGACTTTCGATTATATGAGAAACTATAGATTCATTAAGATCGAACCGTTATGCAATCTTTCATATGCAATCGATAACTAACAAACCAGTGCTTGTTTTACAAATAAAAAATAAAATATTTAGATTTTCTCTCAAAAAACTCTTAAAGTTGCCCCGTTTTATGGTATGTATTTAGTTTTAAGTATGTGAATGTAACTAATGATACGTTAATGATGTGATGTTTTAGCAATCGCACCCAACCAGAGGCTGCAAGATTTCAATATAAATCTGCATGACAACTTTACAAATATTATATAATATTGTTACTCATACAAGAAACATAAGACTATCCTAGATTTTTTTTATGTTCACATCTTACATTTTCTGTATAAATCCTGTATATGTAACGATATTTTACAATATCTGTATGCGTTCTAGTTTTGGATGTAGATACACAGTATTCAGGCTTGCGTAAAATTTTCCTCCATCTTTCAATCAAAACAAATGTGAATAACAAGACCAGCTAGAGTGAACATACCATACAAAATTGAAACAGTACATTGCCCTATATAATTGTATGGCTGTTTATTTTAATAGTTGCATGTGATTATACAATTGTCTGTTATCTTAAAAAAGCTTCATGTTCAATAACGAACTCCAATGATTTCAATTATTCAGTAGAATAGGAAACGTTGATTGAAATTTGATACTACAAGTATGTTTAACTTAATAAATTTATGTAAAAATGCGATGTCCTTAATAAACGGCATACCACCATGGGCTGATCACATTGTGTGAATGCAGGTAGAAAATATGCTCAATTTGAAACGTTTTGTTATCGATTCGTGTTCAAGGTATATCAAATAAGTCTTTGAGTTATTGCAGTGCATCAAAATTAGTGTAACTCTAATATTCTCCTATGAACTCACATATGAGAGAAGAATAAAAATACAAAAATCGACTTTTTTCAATTTTTTGCCGATGAAAGATTTTTTAATATTCCGCAAACTTTTTTTGGCTATCAAGACTAACTTTTAGTGAAAAAAGATCGGAGGTTCATGCAAGTTCGATAATATGTGTGTTCCAGCACACCGTGTGTGGCGGAAGAAATTCTCCCACAGTAATTCAAATCTGTTTCTGTTGCCGGGGCTGGGGGTATCGTTGTGGGTCAACTGTAGAAGAGGGATTCAGCTTGTAAGAAAGGGATGAAGCAAGTGAAACCAAGTGAGGAAGGAGCCCGACGACGGTCCCGGTTTCGTTCGATGGAATTTTCATGTGAGTGAACTCGGCGCTCTTGGGCGAGGACACTAGCTTTGGGGTTTTGAGGCGACAGACGTCGGTGAGCATGAATATTTAATGATGTTAACCGTGGGGCGCTCTGGTGAAGTTCATGATTATGAGTTTACTCAAGTAAAGACGAGGAACGCTGCGCGTGTATTCGTGATGAATTGAAATGTATTGCATTGCTCTGTTGATTGGAAGAAAATTTATGTCTGCATGTGGTTGCAGCGCGGAAGAACATGCCTTCGTAGATTGCCGAGGACATCGACCCTTTCGTTGATGTGGAAATAATTGTGCTGTACTTGAGATGTACTAGAGGGATGCAATGTGTCCTTATAATTCTAATTGCGTTAAGCTGCTACTCTAAGGTACTCAAAATGATCCTTCTCTTGGCTGTAACATAACATCGCAACTGGAATAGAATCTGCATCTGTGTTTAATAAAACATGTCAATTTTTGAATACGCCTGGAATGACTGGCAATCGTTATTAATGATTGTTAATTTTAATTAGACTATTATCATTGTGTTAGTTGCAGATTTTCATTGATTGACTTATGAAATTCAGTAATTAAATTCTTCACTGAAATCATAATTAAAAGTTATAATTAAAGTGGTAAAATGAACAGGGGTGGTAAAATGAACACCTTGCCTTTTATCGAGAAAAAACAAATTTAGATGAATTTTTATCACGCACGGACGATTTATAGCATAAATCAAAGTGAACCAGTTGATACGTAGGTCAATTGGAGTGAAAATATCAACGAAAACTTAGATTTTAGAAAACCACGTTTGAAAATTAGAACTGACGTAACTTTTAGAACGGAAGACTAGAGGTTTTTTAGTGAGGTGAATATCGTTATGATATGAGGTCAAATCTGATGCTTTTAGAATTCATTTTGAATGGGTTGCAATCATTAATGGATATATTTTTGGTAAGGCAATAAAAATTTTCAGAAATATTTGTTTTGCCCACGTTTTTTTGCACGATGTTCATTTTACCACCAACAGCTGTTCATTTTACCCACATAGTGCAGGTAAAATGGACATTTACATCGTTTTTTGCTAGCGACCAAAATATGTGAAAATTCAGCTATTTTAGTCTGAATTCGTGTCGCAGCTATGGATAACATCTCTGTTTTTGATGTTGTGGGATAAAACTCTAAAAATTCCTAGTGTTTCTATCAGAAACAAGATGATTTCCTTAAGGTGTTCATTTTACCACCCCTTCCCCTACTTAAGAAAATATTAAGTTTTTTTTTGCCTCAGTGTATGGCACTACCCTTTCCATCAACTATCCACAACATCCCGTAACACCTATGAGAGGTCGTAGAGTTCTCTGCATCTTTCTTAAGTAGGTGTTCAATCAATCATCCTTTCCCATTCCCCAGCATTCGCAAGGACGTGGCCAGGACAGCTCTCGATCATTGGAGGGTTCGTCGATCTTGAAAATTTCGACCCCTTTTTGTATGGATTTTTTTTAAATTTTGTATGAGTCGTAACGCTCGAACTTACCCCCTCCCCCCCTTCGAGCGTTACGTAATTTGTGGATGCCGCCTAAGAGTTAGAGCTTAGTCCCAAATTTCTAACTTTGGTAACAGACGGGAAGGAGGCAACCCTCATACAATGGTCTGGGACTGTGCCACCTACGAATTTGTGCAAAATGCTCAATGCTAATGCTAATTAGCCTAATTAACAAATGTACTAAACGATAAAAGGTTATTAGCGACCCTATTTTTTCAGTTTTCTTCAAATTTTCCTTTGGAATAGTTTAGCAACTCTTCCCGTATAAAGATAAAATACCTGAAAGGACAAAACAAGAATGAAATTATTGATTGATAAGCTGTAACTATGTGATAAAGTATTTTGAATTAAAGAACAAAAAAGAGGTAGCTAATATAAATACAGTGAAAATTTTTGACAGTACAATAAACAATCTTAAATCACTGCCTACTAAGACCAATCCATAAAATCTGTAGGTAAGAAATATCATATCGAATCACCCCCAGCAGTTTTATAGCTAGCGTAAAAGCTGGATATTCCTTTTTTTTAAGTAATTGAATTATCTCATAAATAAAAAAAATATCTTGGCTACATTTTGAACAAGAAGCTTCAAAGCAAAAAAAACTTTATAAAATCAATCAAAAAGTCCATACAATCAAATTAAGAGCGAAGCTCATTATTGACTAATCGTATGAAGCTAAAATCATATACGTCAATATAGAATCAATTTCATCAAATACTAGAATAAGAACCAACTAAAATTATGCCTGTTCATTCAATAGAATCCATGAAAAACTTAAAAAGTGTACTTAATTTATAAAACAAATCTCTCGAAAGATTTTTATTGCTTTTTATTTTATTTTTTTTTTGAACATATGCGAATAAATATACATTTTTGAATGTGTGATCCTTTGACCGCGACGCTTGCCCCTGCGGGGGCTTATTCGTGTCAGTTGCTTCGTTGTCGTAGTGCTGTGGATGATGTCTTGTTTGCATAGTGCTGTGAAAATATGTAATCTTTAATATGTAAATTATGTAAATTCAAAACAAATTCACATGTTACCCATAATGCTCTAAATTGTCTAACTGAGCTCATCCTCCTGTACATCCTCCCTTCCTTCCTTCTGGCGTTACGTCCCGACTGGGACAAAGCCTGCTTCTCAGATTAGTGTTCTTATGAGCACTTCCACAGTTATTAACTGAGAGCTTTCTTTGCCGATTGACCATTTTTGCATGTGTATATCGTGTGGCAGGTACGAAGATACTCTATGCCCTAGGAATCGAGAAAATTTCCTTTACGAAAAGATCCTCGACCAGTGGGATTCGAACCCACGACCCTCAGCTTGGTCATGCTGAATAGCTGCGCGTTTACCGCTACGGCTATCTGGGCCCCTCTGTACATCCTCCCCTACTAACCCAATCTCCCTATCCCGTGACGTCTATGAAGATAGTTTGAGTTCCCTGTATCTTCTTATGTAGACGTTGAACTAACATTCCTCCCTTTTCCCCAGCGATTGTAAGGACATGGGAGATTGGATTCTCAAAGATTTTTAAATTTTGAACTGCCCTACTGCTTGACGCAATGTCGAGAAATAATGTCGGTTTTGAGCATTTGATAAATCCAATTGGTAATCATTGTAGGTAGCCCATCAGAAGGCCGGCTCCAAAGCCACGTTCCCCGCCAGTTGGTAGGTAGCCCATGTTTTCGTGCGGCTTCCAATATGGCATCAAAAGACACGTTATCAAAGGCACCCTCAATATCCAAGAAAACACCCAATTAGGATTGCTTCTGAGCGAATGCTTCCTTGATATCGTATACAACTTTGTGTAAAAGAGTCACAGTGGACTTTCCAGATTGGTAAGCATGTTGATTCACATGAAGAGGCATGTTTGCCAAATAAACATCACGGATGTGATGATCGATAATGCGGTCCAGACATTTCAGAAGAAAAGAGGTCATACTGATTGGTCTAAAACTCTTCGCTTCTTCAGACGACGCACGTCCTCCTTTCGGGATAAACTTTACAGTAATACCACGCCAGGATCTGGGAATGTACCGGGTAGCAAAACTGCTTACAAGTAGCTTTTTCAAAACATGTTTGATAAACGCAAATCCCTGTTCGAGCAGAACAGGATAAATCCTTTCTGCTCCTGGAGATGTGAAATCTAATCTAATCTAATCTAAGTGCTTGCACAGCCAATAATGAAAAGCATCCTGGAAACACCAGAATTGCTTCTAGTGTTTTCTTGTCAGCATTAATATTTGCAGCATATCGAAAATATGATACAAGTATTAAAATGGCCAGGCCCACTGTGCAGACTTGGGTTTGAAGGTAATTGCGAAATTCACGGCGATCAAATTATCCACGAATGAATAACGTGATAGACGAAAATTTTTCAATTTAAGGAAAGAAGAAACGGGGACAACCGTACCAACCGTTTCATTCAGGGAGAGATAGATCGAATCGTTGGAAGTGGCGTTGCTAAGAAAGTTAATGCACACTCCATTGTTGAGATTGGTTTCCTGGGATGGGACAAAGATATTTCTTTCTTATGTCCTGGCATTATAGCCTCGGCTAAAGCGCCGTTACTCGCTCTCTGAAACGAAAAAAAAACAAATTGTCCCTCTCTCATTATATATAAATTTACTTTAGTAAGCCAAGACCATCAATCATCAACTTAAAACCATTATCACTAGTCTTCTACTAAATTAAAGGATGGTAAATGGAAAGCTCTCACCGAACACTTTGAAGTGTCTGAACAGGAATTGAATGTCCGCTAGGGGTACACTACTCCATTCATCGAAACCTTAGTAGCTGTCCTACTGCTTTTTCTTGAAGTCACCAAGCTTGATACTTCCAACACACTGTTAACCCTTCAGCTTCGGTCTTGACTGTTGTACACATTTTTCATTCATTTTGAACACTATCCACATTTGATCACTTCAACTAAGTTGCTTTCATAAAACCTAATATGAAAATTGATCAGCCGAAACACCAAACTATTGTATTTACGCTAGTGAGAAAATCCGTGATCTCTGCTCCTGGAGATGTGAAAGGCGCAAAACTATTAAGTGCCCATTGAATCGATTCAGTAGTTACGATACTGCGAGCCGAGGCCAGAGACTCGTAACTACATGAAAAGATATTTGGTTCATCCGTAGATGCTATGTCCACACATCCGGGGAAGTGTGTATTGAATAAACATTCTAAAACTTCTTTATCGGAAGAAGTAAAGTCACCATTAGGTAAGCGAATTTCGTTCACTTGGAAATCCTTAGATTTTGCAAGGATTTTCTTCAGCCGACTAACTTCGTTCAAACTGGAAACATTTGTACAAAGGTTTTTCCAGCCGGATCGTTCAGCAGAACGAAGAGCCTTCTTGTAAGCCTTGCGAACCGACTTTAACGACTCTGATCCAGCTTAACGGCGTCTGTTCCAACTCCTTCTACATTGTTTCCTGACTCTAGTCAGATCGGAATTCCACTATGAGGTCCCTCTTGTAGTCTTTACAGACCGCAAAGGACATGCTTCTTCAAAAGCTTCCATAATGTAGGATGTTGTAGTATCAACGGCATCATCCAAATCACTTGGATTTTCAATGGATCGTGAATATCCATGAAATTTGGTCGCAACCAATTCAATATAGAGTTCCCAGTTTGTTGAGCGGGGATTCTTAAAACGCAAAGTCTGCGCAGTTACATTTGAATGTTCAAAGAAGATGTAGCGATGATCAGATAATGATTCCTCATTTGATACATGTCAATTCATCAACTCGTGACTAATTCTATTCGAGCAGAGCGTTATGTCTAACACTTCTTCTCTATTAGATACCATGAAGGTTGGGCGATTGCCTATGTTAAGTAATCCAAGATCTGTCCCAGACAACCAAAATGTACGCATAACGAAATCACCTGGAGGCTTTATATGTGCAAAATTTCTCTTATAAGATGTCGCGAAAAGGCCTTGTACGTACAAAAGTGGAGGCGATATGCGTGCATATATTATGTGATGAATAATAACATACAATGCGAGTGTATAAATATTCTACCGAACCAACCTGTGATCTTGTGCGACTTAACTTATGATAACAAATGTTGATTTGACAGCTGCTACGGATTGATGCGACTTACTATGTACGAGTGTACGAGACGAAACAAAATGTATAAATGAACTCAGAAAAGAAGTGTTTTATGCGAGGAAACTCATCAAACTGACGAGTTTATCCACGGTGTTTTGCGGGTTTGATGTAATTAGTATGAATAAACGAGTTGTAACGTGAACTTTCATGCGATTTCTGGTTGTCTGGGGTACTACTTAAGTATTCCATCAGACTGGAGCCTCTCAAATTGATATCTGAGCTGCCCCAGATGATGTGATGTGCATTGGCATCAATCAGCGGAAGGCCTTTTGTTACGCAGTGTACGACAACTCGACAGTGTACGACAAGTCATCCGTTGGGGATGGTTCATCATGCGGTAAATATACTGAACAATAGACGTATTTCCTGTTGAGGTTTCCAACAGAAACATGGATTGTGACAGCACATACATCTCTGGTTGTTAACTCAGAATTGAGTGTAGCAACTATTGCTTTATTAACGAGTACGCATGCACGGGGCATGGAGCGCGAGTTTGCCATTTCAAGTTTGCTGAAAGTAGCAAAAACTGGGTCCACAAGGTTACCTAAATAGAAGTTCCCGCTACGAAAATAGGGTTCTTGAACTAGCGCCACTTGGGCTGTACCATTTTGCATGAGTCTGCAAAGATTGATCGTTGCTGTTTTTTATGCTGAAGATTTATCTGAGCTAACCTAACCGTAGTCACTACCCAAACTAGGCAGGTATAAGCTTTTTGTAATCTCAGCACCAAAGCATCAAAGTCGTCAAAGGCGAAAGAACACAGAATACACTGTGTAAAACGCATAATGCGAATCCATAAGGGTAATAATTTAAATTAAATGTCAACATATTCATAATCCCACCATTATTAAGCCTCAGGATAGAGACTGAAGAAGGGCAGCCGATTATCTCGGAGTAACACAAGGTCACTTGCACCATTGCTCCGGGTAGCACAGGAAGGGCTCAATACTGTGGAGGGCGCCCTGGTACCCCACAGGCTCCGTTAGCTGTTAGGTTTTATTTAGACTATGAAGTTGATGCAGTCCCATATTAAAAAATAAAACCATAAGAGTCTCTATGTGAACTTTCAACACAAATAACAACTGCAAAACGTGAATTGTGTTCAAGTATAATATGGTATGTAGAAATGTACTAGCAAATTATCAATGTTTGTAGGAGAAGGCAAACTCAAAACTTTGAGTGCCATTTTCTCAATGCCTACTTTTTCTATATGGGACAGTTAGGCCTTTATGGGTAGTTCAGCTCAAGTGTAAGTGAGAATGTCAAGATGGTTGTAAAAAAGAGTGCACGTTTGGTCGTAGGTATGCATACTCCTACTATCCACAAAAAATTAGTCTCCTGGATAATTTATGTAAGATCAAAGGTGGTGGCCAAAATGTATAAATGAAACGATCAGCAGCAATCATTCGTTTGGACAAGTGAATTTAAGTAGATTTTCCATAAAATTCGAATTGAATTCCAAAATTTTGGGTTGCTAAATCCAAGGCCACTCTCAGAAACTCTCTTACCAACTCTGCTTTTCCCGTAGTAAGATTTGTTATGTGAAAGTGAAATAAATATTATAAAACTTGTATAACTCCATTATGTTTTAGTTTCTGAAACAAAACCGGAAACTAAATTTTAAACGTAATAATGAAAATTAGCATGTGGCCAAAGTGCGGAGAAGAAAGTAAAAGTTGTGCCACATATAATTTTCTATTATTTGTAAAAATCACATTGAGCATTAAGCTTTCTGTTTTTACATTAAGTATATTTTTCATGTAACAAATCGTTACAACATTGTAATTTGCAATCCAATTCCGAATCATATTAGCTCTGTAGTCTCAACACTGTAGAAGCAATGTCCGATCGAATTATGGGAACAGAAATCTCTGTAATAAATAAAAAAAAACAAGTCAAATTGCAAATTGTAACTAAGATCACACAAAATACACCAAATACGAACAAATGCCATCTAACACATTTTCATAGTAATAGCTATGAGCATCAAAACTATAAAAAAATCTTCAAGAATGATTACCAAGCATACCCAAAGCCTCAAGCGCATCCCGTGTGTCCTATCAAAGACAATTTTCCCACGAATGTTCGACGCATTATCACGGATGACTAGATATATTTCAATAACACTCATCAATCAATCCTGGGATTCAATCCTCTCATACAAAACGCATGATTCAATGTATGATCAGATTGAAACAAAATAAGCTCGCGCAATCGATTTTGACCCGCAGTTTTAATCTCAACAGCTCTTGGAGTGAGATTTTTTGGCTTTCGATGGTTCCATCGAAAAAAAAGCACTCATTGCTACTAAGGACCCAGAAACCCTCTGCATTTTCACACTTCAACACAAAAAGAAACCAGAAACGATGGTTTATCTGTATGACCCACATACATATAGTGTGGAGTTGCTATCAGTTTCATTATCCATCCCTCACGCTTGATTGCTCACTACGAAGTGCGTAGTGCTAAACATTTCAGGGATTTCGTGTTTAACAATTACGCAGTAGTTGACTCTGGCTCACAGAAAATGTCCTTCACTGCGATGTAATAAATCATCATTTACTTTTGTTGGATACAATTTACATTACAATGACGAAAAAATCCTGAAAAAAATTGAAGCCTTGTTCCGTTACATGTATTCGTAAACTTGTTAAGCATTCCGTCTAATTATCAAATTTACTACAAAAATTGATAACTTTCACGAAATTAAATTCCATCGACAAAGAAAAAACAACTTTCCCCTCACCACCTCCTCTGGAAATATGTAACACGACAGGACCAACAGGATATCGTAAAAGGGGAACCCAACAGTAAGTAAATCCAACTCACCCATACAGTCAGCAGTCAGACGGCAGCGGTGCGGTGTTGCATCACATTACTAGAAGAACAGCGGGACAAGTGTGGGCGCAGGTTCTTGTAGGGTGTGGGTGGGTAGATTGGGGAGCACCGGGCGTGTGGAGACTTTCTCAGTACCTATTCTCCGGGCGCTCTCTGTGTTGTTCTACCGCGTGCGTTGGCGCCCAGAGTTCACGAAAACGATGATTGCTCTCACCTAATCGCTGCCGAACACGATTGTTTGTTTTTCCATCCGCCTATCGAACAACCTGCTGTGCCGACTGGTTTTCGTGTGCGTTCAAATTTGTCGCACTGCAGGGGTTCCCAATCGTCCGAATATGATCCACCATTTTTTTAAATAATAAGAAAAGAACGCTTTCAATTTGCTTAACCTAAATATATAGCGCATATAGAGTGGTTAAAGAAAATTGCAACGATTTTTCTCTAAATTAATTAATAATTTTATTCCTCATTTGTTCGTATGTCTTGAGTTTGTATGTCTTGAGTTTGAATGATTCTTTCTCCGTTTCGTTTACAATGGTTCCGCTGTATTCGTGTGACCAAAAGGTTAAGAAATTCACCGGGAAAGTATAAAAAACGTGTGAAAATAAAGTCACTTCGAATGGGAGTCTTCACAGCTATTTAAAACTAACCACTGGGTGGCAATACAACTTTCGCCGGGTCAATTAGTGATCTACTAGAACAACTAGTGATCTAATAGAATAACAGTCTAAGTTATTTTAGCTAGATCTTGTTTATATTGTGTTATAATTCTCTTTTTGCAATGCCGTTACATATTAGCCTACTAACAAAAAAAAGGTCAACATAACTGCCTACTTTTTCTACTGGAAAAACAGTGCTGAAAAGTGCTACTTTTCAGCAATTAAAATAGTATCGAAAAGTAGCACTTTTCAGAATTGTTTTTGGAGTTATCAAATTGGCATCGGATTTCATCCATACGTCGTTTATTGAATTGCTCTGAACTTCTCAATCACTTAGTCAACTAGGTTCCATTTCTACATCCGTTTGGCGAGCTGATCTGAGTCAGATTCGGTTGTGGAATCGGAAGCTTTTTGACTATGAGGAATTCTGAGTTGAAATAGAACCGTCTTGCGGACGTAGGGGAGGCAGTAGAATTTGTCAGTTCCCTTTATGTCGCGTTTCGTGTATGCGTATGAATCGGCAATTCAGCACATGATAGACTTACCATCAGTTAGAAAATTGCGTTCGGCGTCTTATATGTTCTGCCATTGACAAAAAAATTAGCAATGGGAGAGTGAAAATTTGTGACAGTCAGTTCACAGCCTAGCTGTTTGACAAATACTAAGTTTACAACGCATGGATACTTAGGTGGATTTTCTTGAAATATGTTCATTCTTCAATGACCAATTCAACTAGAACGGAATGTTTTGAAATTTCAAAAAATGTTGTATGCAACTCGTTGCAAAACTCGATTTTTCAGCACTTGTCGTATTTATCGAACTCGACGAGCCTAGATAAATGTACGACTCGTGCTGAAAAAATCATTGTTTTGCAGCTTCTTGTATAAATAACTATTTTTAACTGAGAATTCTACTTAGAAAAACATAACAAAATTTGTCATTCGCAACGGATTTTGATATAGATCATTCCTTAACAAGTGACCACAGCAAAGTACAAGCAATCATCATCGTGAATTCCGACCAATTTTGGTCATGTCAATACAAAAGCCAAATGTTTATCCAAATCAGATCACCCCTTGACCCATGTGACCCCCCTCCCTCTTAGTTAAGAATTTGATAAAAATCCTTGATTAAGATTACTTTTTTCATTTATATTTTCAAATCTATTACACTTGGAGTAAGAAGACTTAAGTTTTAAGTTATCATCGAAATATTTCGAGTTATTATTTTTCAGATAAAGTGTTGCTGAATACACCCATTGTCTATTCTAAAACTCAAATATCCATTTTATTGTCGATCAAGTATTTTTGTTTTTCATCAACAATCAGACATCGGAATGACCTAATTTTCAGAAGTGTGTTATTTAAACACTATACAACATAGGATTTCCAAAAACAATCTTTAGTTTCACTACTCATTTTTATAGTTTGCACTAACGTAAGAACTACACGACATTCACGAGACGCCACGGAGACAAGACATGACACTTATCGTTCTTACAAATCGTCAAAAAGTTTTAAAAATTACCTTTTCGTCGACCGGTTTCGGGCGCGATGTAGCCCATCTTCGGGACAATGTCCGACTGCCGACATTGTCCCGAAGATGGGCTGTCGGACATTGTCCCGAAGATGGGCTACATCGTGCCCAAAACCGGTCGATGAAAAGGTAATTTTTAAAACTTTTTGACGATTTGTAAGAACGATAAGTGTCATGTCTTGTCTCCGTCGCGTCTCGTGAAAATCTTTAGTTTATTTATTGTTTAATGTTTTGTTAGCAACATTTATCGTTTCTATAGATAAATGTAATTTATCACCATTTTACTATTTATTGTTGGGTGGATTTACAATTAAACTTCAATTTTATCTTGCTGTAAGTAAATTAGGAATAACAGTCGACTCTCTACATCTCGATATCAAAGGGACCATCGAGATAGGGAGAGCTCGAGAAATAGAATAAATGTTTGATGAATACTAGATTTAAAATCAATCTGTTACCACACGGGTAAAAATGCAGCACTCTAAAAAAGGAGAATGAGTCATGATTTCAGGAGGAAAGTGTGTTTTCATGTTATAAAAATACACCATGACCAAAAGTCATGAAATCATGAAGCATTTTACCGTAACGCTGGCTGCACGTTACGTTTTCAATTTTAAGCGTAGGAAAATGTCAATTGAAATCCTCAAATCATGAGGGTTGTATGCTGGAACCTTTATTCATGGAAACATAAGCGCTATTCATGGATCTAGTCAACTGTCATTTATGATTCTAATTTTTTTATACGAAAAGTGGAAATTTCGGTCATGAAATCATGAAGCAGGATCTAATATCATGAACACATTTCATGAAAACATAAGCATGTATTTAGATGCCACTCATTTATGATTCCGATTTTGGTGCTGAAAAGTGGCAAATTGAGTCATGAAATAATGAAACAGGATCCTTGATCCCTGATCAGTTCATGAAAACAAACATTATACGTCAATTTAGATCCCGGTTTATATTTGCTATTAGTAAACAAATGAAATGAAGAGCTGGTCGTCCGATTGATTTTGCTGACAGATTCGCGCGTATTTTCGTTGCCGGAGATTTTTTTTTCTTCCTGTTTTGGAGTGTCTTGCAGGGTAGTGCTTTGTGAAGCCCAAGCAGGACAGTTCGGTTTTGCGTCGTCCGATTGATTTTGCTGACGGTTTCGCGCGTATTTTCGTTGCCGGAGATTTTTTTTTCTTCCTGTTTTGGAGCGTCTTGCTGGGTACGTATTTGGGAAGGCCCAAGCAAGACGGTTTGTTTTCGGGACGCCAAGAAGTTTTGCTGTCAGTGTCAATTTTGTGTTCAGTCGAGAATGGATTACCAACTGGTGAGTTCGTTTCATGCTTATGATAACACATTTTTTCTTGAAAGCGTAACTTTTAAGTAATATTAAAACAAACTTTGTATGGTTTGTCACTATAAGTGTCGGCATTATGCTTTTTTCTTATACAATTTCAATATACATATATTTTTCTGTTTCTGACATTATTAAATATTATCTTTTGAATTGTTCGACATTTTGAATGTTGACGTATTTTCTAAAACTTCTACCATATCGAGACAAAATGCACAGTAATACTCATATGTAATTTTCAAACAAACTATGTATGGTTCGTCACTACAAGTGTCGGCATTATTCCTGTTTCATATAAGTTAAAATATATACATGCAATTTTCAGTTTTCGTCATTAATAAAAACGTCTTTTGAATTGTTCGACATTATAGATGTTGACGTATTTTTTCCAAAAACTCCTCGAGACAAAAATACAAAACAAGCTTTAAATACAAGTCGTATATTTCCCCCTTGTCCATGGATCGCATCACCGACCAGAGGTGACTCCCAGATCTTTTCCTCCCTCACTAATAAACACCCTTCCCGTGGTGATTGTGAAGATGCAGAGGTATTCTCGGTCTCTAGAAGCAACAATCATTACACCCTAACATTCCTTCCCCATCCCAACTGACTGTAAGGACTTGGCCGGCGCCGTTATTGATCAATAATATTAGATCTGCTAAAATTGCACTTCGAGAGTAAGCGGAAACTCCCATCCCTTTTTCATTTGGATCGTAGTGCAATTCTTACCAGTTCCGATCAATCACGGAGTAGCAACCATTGACATGTACAGTCAGTCTATGCTATGCTATGCTATGCTATGCTATTAGTAAACAAATGAAATGAAGATTAAAATCGTTACGGTTTTTGTGCCGGTAGTTTCGTAATAAATTGTGAAAACATTCCATAATTGTCAACCTAAAGAGTGTCACATTTTAAGCAGGAACGCGAACATTCGGTGGTTAGGTTTGTACGCAAAATATTGTTTCGAACATCAATTGAATTGGAAAATGATTCCTGTGCTCACAAAATGCAGGTGGATTGCATGAGTGATGGAACACCCCTTAACGACTCTGCGGATGTCGGAAGTGGACTGGAACAAATATCACTACAAGTGTTGTTTAAGATCATCGGCGCGAGAGTTTTTCGTGCACACGACGAAACACGTGTCAAATGTACAAATTAAAATAGCAACTGCGAAAAAACCACGTGCTCTGGTGGGGATCGAACCCACGACTCCCTATTTGCTAAATAGGCGCTTCAACTTACAAGCTGGTGAGCCCCGTGAGAGCCCCGACGCTCGGAGGCAAACTGAACTCGATTACGCCAAAGCACATTGTATCTTCATTTCGCAGTCTAAACTTCCTTCGGATGTATGAGGTGCGCATTTGACACATACATCGTCGTTAACATGTACATATCAAAACAAGAGATATGTTATTTTTAGACATCGTGACCAACGCTACTCACTGATCACTTACCGGTCAGGAAATTCCGGTCGTCATCCGACGCGATCGGACATCGTGTAAAATTTATTTTTAATTTTTGAATAAAAAAAGTTGATTTTCTTAAAAAATGCTGAGTGTTACAGTCGTTTCGAAGATATAAATTAAGGAAGGTAAGTAAAAATCAGAATTTTCATTAAATTCTCGTTCATGAGGAGTGATTCCACCGGCCGAGGGGTGATCTGATACGCATACAAATTTTACCTTTCACAGACAGTTGTATTCGGAATATTAGTGATAATGACAGCCGATATTCATACAAAATACTCAACATGCTATTACTTTGTTTTCGTATGAGTGATTATAAAACTGAACTAAAAGTATGTTCAATTTTGTTATTACATAATTTCAAGTTTTTCAAATGAACTGATAAAAGTTAAAATCACCCAAAAAAACAGTAGTTTTTGTTTAAAAAAATGTTCAGCAAAATTTTTTAAAAAAGTTGGCTTTTTAAACATTTGTAGCAGGTGTTTGAAAAAATGAGAAATTTTGCGATAACAAAACTGAACTTCTATGTAGTTCCCTGTTAAAATTTCATCGCACTCACG
This sequence comes from Aedes aegypti, assembly GCF_002204515.2. NCBI lineage: Eukaryota > Metazoa > Arthropoda > Insecta > Diptera > Culicidae > Aedes > Aedes aegypti. The sequence goes on from NC_035108.1 coordinate 331,904,498, forward strand.
CATACGAGAACAATGTAACAGCATGTCAAAATTGAGTATTTTATATAAAAACAGCTTTCATTACCAAAATTTGATCGAAATTAATGATGATCGATCATATGTGATGTGGACACTTGGCATGGATCGATCCAAGTATAAATCAGCTAAAATTGTGTTATCCACTTGTCAGATTCCCCAGGTATATTCAACCTATAGATTCAACAATGGTGACCCGCGATACCCCTTCAGGTTGGGAGCCGCTGCCATACCGCATACTGTACCCAGATTCGTATTGCGGGTGGCACTTTTCGGCTACTAGCTTTCGCACTAAATTCCCATCATCAGTTCAGTTGACAACAGCAACTCGCCGGAACTGGTCGCAATTCTGGGACGGAAATTTTCCCCTCTAGGGTGGCAGTGGGTTTTGTTTTTTGCTAGACTTATGTGTAGGCATTGAGTGGGATTTTCGGGTACAATGAAAATTGTGCACTCTGGTACGGAATTGAAGCGGAACAGCATAGGCGTGCTTGGCGACGTGAAATAATGAGCGTCGCTTAAAGTCGTCGGAGGAAGTGCAGTGTCGGAAATAGATGTTAATGAGCTTTGCTTACGCGGCTTTGAACGGGCCCCAAAATTAAGGCTCGTGTACCTAGTTACACGCGCAATCTGCGGTATAAATTTGGGTATTTCTCGCGAGGAGTGTGAATGAATACGTGAGTTCGACGACCTTTCGCGCAACGGTGTAATTTATCGTCACCCGATAGAAGTGGAGCAAGTGAAAATTAAATTGAAATTTAATGATATTTTATGGTTGTGGCCCCATCCCGGGAGGGTTCGCTTATCAGGTTGGAAGTGAATGAGACGTGACCGTTGTGGCGTTTGTGGCTAATTAAATTAGGCAGTGATTTATCGAAGCATCAATGGAAGCCTGTTGAGCTGTTTCTCATTTCCATTTGAAAACAGACAATTATCACCTGTTGGAGATCGGATCAAGGTAAGTTCAAAACGGGATTTGAAAAATTTTTGATAGTAGACGAGCGTTTGGAAATCGTGGTTATTTAAAAAAACTGCTCTCTGAAATAAAGATTATCGAAATGTGGCACTCCTGAACAAGCACATTTTGTGCCTAGTGTTTACGCAACTTGGAAAATAGTTCCTGTGCAGGATTATCCTACTATTTTTTCTAAATTTTTGTGACACAAACGATGCTTGGTATTGTGTACATCGTTTGAATATGCAGTGCATATTATGCACACTTGTGATGATAGTAAAGTTGGAGATCCAATATGCTAATGATGTTGCAACTTATCTAGGGGAAACAGCATAGCATAGAATAGCATAGCAAAGACTAACTGCTCATGTCACTAGTGCTACTCAGTGATTGGTCGGAGCTGGTAAGAATTGCACTTCGAATAAAGAATTGCACTTGAATAAAGGATGGCACTTTCCACTTACTCTCGAGATGCATAGTTTTGCATTATTGATCAATAACGGCGCTGACCAAGTTCTTACAGTCAGTTGAACTGGGAAAGGAATGTTAGTGTGTGATTGTTGCTTCTAGAGACCTCTGCATCTGCACAATCACTACAGAAAAGGTATTGATTAGTGAGGGAGGAGAAAGATCTGGCAGATAGAAGTAGTTTTGCATTTTTGTCCCGTGGACAAAAAAATTATTGGTAGAAAATAAGGGTACGTCGACAATAATGATGTCAACCGGGTTAGGGCACATTCACAAAGTTTATAACGCTTGAGGGGCTGGGTGGGTGTAATTAATACAAAAAAAAATGTTTAATAATTTTGAAACTAATGCTTCTTTCTAAGACAGGTAAATTTTTCTATTAGGTCGTTATTCCTAAGGGCCTCTAGTAGAGATGTTTTTTTCTTTAAATCTAAAATTCATCTATTTCAATTATTATTTGAACTAACTTACATATCATTGGCTTCAAGTTAGGCTGGAAATAGCGAATTATAGGGTTCAAATCCTATGAGTTCTATAGACATTTCTCTTCCGTCATAGAACCTGAAAAACAGCTCTCTCTAAAACCACTTAACATAGTAGAATTAGTTTTACAAATATTTGAAATCGAAAATGTGTCAAACTTAAGAATGTAACAAATTAATGTATTAAACCATGCAAGATAACTGGATTTATTCCGCGAGAGTGCATAGAGTCATGCCTTCAAAATGTGTACGGATGATTAGCGTTATATTATGTAATATATGCACAAGGATTAAGAGTTTACGTCGACACATGTTGTAACAAACCATCTATAGGTTGTTTTAAAATTACATAAACGTAATGTTGCTATGGTAAAAAACATGCTATTATAAACATGAAACGAGCTCACCAGTTGGCAACCATCCTCGGATGAACATGAATATCTTTTCGCACACACATAACGCGAACTGGATACGATTGATCTTGATTCAGTCGCTCACTCCACAGGAGCATGCAAGGAATCAAAATACTACACACTGCTCAAGTCAAAAATTTGTAACTTGATTAAAATTACCCCTGAAATAATACAAGGTGCGCCATCTTTTACGTCAGTACGTAAAAGTTGAATAACTTTAAAAAAAGCAATCAATTACTCTATTTGAAAATTCATTCATTTAATATGACCCGTTACAATTTATTTGGACCATTTTATGAATACAATATCAATCTAGCTTCTCCATTTCAGAAAGTAGCTTATCATTTTTAGTTGATATATTTAACAAATGTTTTCAATTAGCATATTTCCCGGACAAATGGAAAAATGCTAAGGTTGTACCAATTTTAAAACCAGACAAAAATCCTGCAGAAGCTTCTAGCTATCGTCCAATCAGTTTGCTTTCCTCCATAAGTAAACTTTTTAAAAAGATCATTTTGAACAGAATGATGGTCCACATCAACGAAAATTCAATGAACAGAATGAACATGCCAATGAACAGTTCGGATTCCGCCATGGACATTCGACCACTCAACTTTTACGTGTAACAAATTTGATCCGTTCCAACAAATCTGAAGGTTATTCTACTGGTCTTGCACTTCTAGACATAGAAAAAGCATTCGTCAGTGTTTGGCATGAAGGTTTGATTATACAGTGAAACCTCCATGAGTCGATATTGAAGGGACAATCAACTCATGGAAATATCGAGCAATGGAACAGCAATCCTTTCGAAAGCTGCTTCTAGGGACCATCGAAGTAACCATGAAATTTTGTTTTTAGTATGGATCCATGAGTCGATATCGAGTCATGGAACATCGACTCATGGAGGTATCACTGTAAAATTAAAAAACTTTAATTTTCCAACATACATTGTTAGAATAATTCAAAGTTATGTCAAATCGTACACTTCAGGTCAATCTCCAGATCTGAAAGACTTCCTGTAAGAGCTGGTGCTCCTCAAGGCAGCATTTTGGGATCAATATTATACAATATTTTCACATCAGACTTACCTGAGTTACCTCAGGGATGTCAAAAATCTTTGTTTGCGGATGACACAGGCCTCTCCGCCAAAGGACGAAGTCTGCGTGTCATCTGTACTTGATTGCAAAAAAGTATGGATATTTTTTTCATACTTGCAAAAATGGAAGATTTGTCCTAATGCTTCCAAAACTCAACTAATAATATTCTCACATAAACCAAAAGCTCTTTATTTGAAACCTTCAAGTAGACATGTTGTCACGATGAGAGGGGTTCCAATAAATTGGTCAGATGAAGTAGGGCTCATGCTAGAAAAGAATTTTACTTTCAAAAATCACATTGAGGCATTCAAGCCAAATGTAATAAATATGTAAAATGTCTCTATCCCCTTATTAATAGAAAATCAAAACTTTGCCTAAATAACAAGCTTTTGATATTCAAACAAATTTTCAGGCCCGCTAGTTGTATGCTGTACCAATATGGACTACCTGTTGTAATACCAGGAAGAAAGCTCTGCAGAGAATTCAAAACAAAATTTTGAAAATGATTCTGAAGCTTCCTCCCTGGTATAGTACCAATGAGTTACATAGAATATCCAATGTTGAAACATTGGAACAAATGTCAAATAAAATCATTAATAATTTCAGGCAAAAATCGTTGCAATCTTCTATTGCCCCGATTAATGCGTTATGTGTTTAGGTTAAGATAGGTTAAGTAAATTGAAAACGTTATTTTTTTTCTTTTACAAGCAGGTGAAATCAACTCACCTGTAGAAAATCTGAACTGCTACGGCAAATGAAGTATAATATGTTGTTAACAAAATGTTAATAAAATCTTAAATTTGTTTTACCAAATTAGGATGATAGTGTTGTCTAATAACACAGAACACCAAGATATAAGAAATGCTCAAAAAAGCGTTCTGGAAAACGTGAACTGTCAAAAATACACCGTGAACTACCATGAATGTTCTCGTATACATGATCTAGTTAACTGTGTATTTTTGCTTGTTGACGTGTTTACGCCTGCTGTTCACGGACACGAGAACGGATTTTTTTCTGTGTAATGTTTGAAATGATACTAATAAAAAAAATCTGGCAACTGCCTCTAAAAACTAAGCTCAATCAGCTCTTTTTGATGCATTTTTCACTACCGTAATCCGGGGTAACATTGATCATTTTTTTGAATGTTTCTCAAATATTTTGTTTGAAAATGCAAATTTAGCAAATTTTATATTTTTGAAACAAGTACTGCCACCCATAGCTCGTGACTATATACTGTATTTTGTTTTTTGAAAGATTTAAGCATGTTTAAAAAAATGTTTTAAGAGATTTTTTGATTTAGCTGGGGTAACATTGATCACCTATGTAAACAATGTTCGGTAATATTGAAAATGTCGTTACTTACTAAAATCATGGCCCCCGAAGCCGAATATGAAAGCCAAACGCTTACAAGTCATTTACATTTTAAGTTATTTTAAAATTAATTACACCTCGAACCACGGAATACGCCTAAAGGTATGCAACTTCCTAAGGGAATTCTAAATTCTTAATAGTAGTTCGTTAATGTTGCCTAATTGAGCATACTTATGAAAATTTTGACAACGGAATCGTTTTCAGCGATGCCATTTTTAGTAAGAACCGCATTTTCCTTGCTCATATCGTTTGCAGAATTTATGTGAGACATGAATGTTCGGTAGTGTCAAACTTACCCATTGAAATAATTGTTTCGAAAAGTTGACAAATTGACGCATAAGGTAAACGCAATTCACGCAAAAATCTTCACTTTCATTAGCTTATGAATATAAGAAAGAGAGGCACCATTCATGATTTGGAAATGTTCCATCAATAAATGGCGATACGAACTTTTGAAGAGATGGGTCATTCCGATCAATGTTACCCCGCTGATCAATGATACCCCGGATTACGGTACTTTTTCGAGCTTTTTGAGATAACTTCAGCGCAAGTGTTTGCATTTAGCTCTTCAATGGTCCGAGATTCGCTTGCATACACTTTGCTTTTGAAAACGTTCCACAAAATGAAATTAGGGGAAGTCAAATCAGGATCCCCATAATTCAAACCAAATGTCCCTTCTTTTTGACATCAGACGTCCAGGAAATTGTCGTTGCAGAAATTTAACAGTTTGATTTGCAGTGAGCCACGGAGCGTCGTCTTATTGAAACCAGTAATCGCCAATTCACAATTTTGAAGGCAGATCTAATAAGCTAACATCCAAAGATATCGATTTCCACCGACTGTTCCGTACTGTTTAAAAAATAAGCCCGATGAATGTTTTGGCGTGGACGCCGGCCTAAACAGTCATCGAATGACGTTTCATTCATCGCGAATAGATTTGCTGATCTTAAAATGTGTTATTTTTGCTTATTAATTCCACCAGATGGTGCCTGTTGAGTGTTGACCATTATATTTTAAAGAATATTATTATTAAGTTAACCTAACTGAAAGACACCGACACGTTCATGTTTCCAGTGGACGATTTGCCCTTTGAAGGAAGCACCACACTATATAACGGACTAGCATGCCACGCTCAGTGGGGCAGTTGAAATACATTTTTGACGAAAAGTTTTCCGGACTAAAGCGGGGATCGAACCAACACTCCTTGACTCGATACGGATAAATGCTTGGTAACACTAACCGACTCCGTGAAAAGAAATGAGCTGTGGTAGATAATGTCTGAACATGGTTTTCCGGCGAAACCAATTAGGCTGATGATTTTATGGTTCGGATCGCAGACGAAGAGTCTACTTCGTTCGTAACGTAAGACGGATTGAAAATATTCGCAAAATACAAAACATTTTCTATGTAAACATTGTAGGAATTATTCGCATATCGTGCAAATTTGTTGGGAGCATCATAAAACTATCGAATAGTCATGCTTCAAAGAAACATTCTATAATTGAATGTTGAAAAATGCTATTTTATCAAAATAATTGCCCAAAGTTCTTAATTTTATGAACTTTATTTTAGTTTAGAATTTTATTTTTGTTTTATATTTAAACACAAATGAAATTAATTTAAAATTTCAGAAGAGAATAAATAATAAAAAAATCGGTCATATTTTACATGAATCCGCAGTACAAAGTAATTAGATACTTCATCTGCTACAAATATACTACTTTTACGCCATCTCAAAACTATTGGGAACAAATTGTATGCCAAATTTGAAAAATGATTTTTGTTCCAAAGTTTGATCACTGCATGACTTTATATGATAAAGTTGAAGAATGTGGAAATAATGTCAAAAGAAGCCCCGTTTGACGGTATGTCACAACATCAACTAAACATTTAGTAAACAAAGCTCAACATTTTTTTCAAAATATCTACGAAGTAAGATTAACTCATTGCTTTTCGAATGTGCCATAGAGAGTTCCAATGTGTAATCGCAGAGATACGGACTAAACACTTTTATATCTCTTTTTAATGTACATACACTTTTGTATGTTTTTTTGGGGGGTGAGTCCAATCTTACGCCCGGAGTGTAGATTCAACTAAATCATTTTAATTGTAATTGATTAAATTTGCCACACCAATTCCAAGTGCTAGGGTAATTCGGCACGCACAATTGCTTTCCCATACTTCATAATGGAATGAGACTTCGAACCTATTTTCACACACCTAGTTGCCCCCAGACTTCGCACAAATCATCCAAATACAGTCACCCCACAGTTATGGATAGCACACAGATATGGATCAGATTTGGATTAAAACGGTAATATTTCATCAAATAGAGTTGCAATTAGGCAGCGTCCATTTATTGCGTAACGCTAAAATTTGAAATTTTTGACCCCCCCCCCTCCGTAACGCTTTTTGTATGAAAAATTTAAATTTTTTTGTATGAGCCGTAACGCTTGAGCCTACTCCCTCCCTCCCCCTAGAGCGTTACGTTATTTGTGGATGCCGCCTTACGCAGAACACATTTTACCTACGTGCACCCTAAATCTGTACAGCATCGCAATCAATTGTAATATGCTTAAGAATATTTTTTCCATCCGTAGGAAATGAAATGTCAACCGTATTCCCAGAAGCGTTGATTCATAACTGTGAGGTATTGAAACCCATACCGTAATCTGGGGTATCATTGATCAGCGGGGTAACATTGATCGTCATGACTCATCTCATCAAAAATACGTATTATCATTTATTGATGAAACATTTCCAAATTATGAATGGTGCTTCTCTTTCTTGTATTTATGAGCTAATGAATGTTAATGTTTTTGAGAAAATTGAGTTCACCTTATACGTAAATTTATCAACTTTTTAAAATAATGATTTTAATTGTTAAGGATGACACTACCGAACATTCATGTCTCACACAAGTTCTGCAAAAGATATAAGCAAGGAAAATGTGATTCTTACTAAAAATGGCATCGCCGAAAACGATTCCGTTGTCAAAACTTTTATAAGTATGCTCAATTAGGCAACATTACCGAATTACTGTTAAGAATGTAGAATTCCCTTAGGAAATTGCCTACCTTTAGGCGTATTCCGTGGTTCGAGGTGTTTTTAATTTTAAAATAACTCAAAAAAGTAAATGACTTGTAAGCGTTTGGCCTTCATATTCGGCTTCAGGGGCCATGGTTTAAGTAAGTAACGACATTTTCAGTATTACCGAACTTTGTTTATATATGTGATCAATGTTACCCCATATCAGATAATTCAAAAAATAGCGTTAGCGTTAGCGTTAGCGTTAGCGTTAGCGTAGTTACGGTATACTTCGTAGATTGGATACTAACAATCCCCATATCAGATAATTCAAAAAATCGCCTAAAACATTTTTTTAACATGCTTAAATTTTTCAATTAACAAAATACAGTATATAGTCTCGAGCTATGGCTGGCAGTACTTGTTTTAAACATATAAAATTTGCAACATTTGCATCTTCAAACGAAATATTAAAGAAACATTCAGAAAAGTGATCAATGTTACCCCGGATTACGGTACCACAGTTATGAATCAAAGATAAGACGATTCCGAAACAAACGCCGAAACGTTTTCTTTCAGTAGCTCACCATTCGTTTACCTCACAGATATATTGCTGTTATAGTGTTTTGATCCATATTATGAGGGTCCGTTCAAATATTACGTAACGCAACAGGGGGAGGGAGGGGGTCTCACATAGTGTTACGGTCCATACAAAAATTTAAAATTTTCCATACAAAAGCTGTTACGTGGGGGTGGGAGGGGGTCTAAAATTGACAAATTTTGCGTTACGTAATATTTGAATGAACCCTGAGTCGATTTGATCCATAAAGGGATCCTCCTCTCCCACTGATCCACATCTGTGGGGTGGACATCGTTTGCAATTTCTATCGAAATCGACACTTTTTCGTAAATTATTGGGTATTTTATGTTGTATTCTCAAAAACAACTATATTCTGCAGTGCCAGGGAAGTAATTTTCCTTTGTACAGCGTCACCATGTTTTTAATCATATTTTGTTCTGAAAAATGACCCTTAGTTGTTCCATAACTGTGGGGTGACTGTCATTGGCGTAGGAACAGGGGGGGCCAGGGGGGCCTGGCCCCCTCCAGAATTATCCAGGCCCCCCCCAGAAATTTTGATGATACTAAAAATAAAAAAAAACTAACATGAAGCAAAATCTTATGTATCAGGTACATGGCTCTTGTTATGGACAAAAAAATCTCTTCAGAAGTTACGTTATTTGTGAGAAAACCTCGCTTGGTTTTCACAGCATCAGCGAGGCGGTTCTGATTTCGTTGAATCGTGCGACAACCGAAAGCTTAACTGTTCGACTTTCAAACGGATGATTATTGTTAGAACTAGCTTCTTGTTATATGTGATGAGCGCAATTTTTCGGAGATGGCCGTTGCAAAAAATACCGTGATACAAAAAAACGTAAATATCCTGGAAACATGCTTCCCAAAATTAGTTTTTTTAATAATCCAAACAATGCTGTTACAGCATAAAGCAGCATATTCACTGCATTCTGATTTCTCAATTTTTTCGAGGATACCCTGCTCGAGGTGTCCGGTGAGGATGATTTCCCTTTTGAGAATTTACTAAAGAAATCCATAAATTTACTTCAATTCGTGTAATGACCGAAAAAAAATAATTGGTAAAATAGACAACATTACTAAAGGAATTTCTCAGACAATACATAGCGGGATTTTTTTTTTAAATAAGACTTAACTTTTAAGAAATTTAGGCATGACCAAGTTTTTTTCAGTCGAATAGCAGAAATTTAACCTGGTGTGAAAAATGCAACAAAATCGTTCATTCCAGCAATAAATTCCCTCTTTGAGAGTTAGTTCTGTTTGATCTTTCGACCTTGACACTTGCTTTTCCCAGGGCAAGCGACGAGGGCAGGATCAAACATGTCGCGCGTCCGTCTCGTAAGTGAAAAAGTGGCGTGATCGATGAGTTCGGTTGAAGAAAGTGAAAAAGTGCCGCGATCGGTTAGTTCTGTTTGATCCTTCGACCTTGACGCTTGCTCCTGGGCAGTGCGTCAAGAAAGCCCGAACAGTTTTTTTTTTATTCCTTTTGGGTCGCGCGCTTATTTTTTTTTTCCTGAGTGCTTTTTTATAGCCGAGTAAACGAGTGAAGCCGAAAGTGGATTGTGGCTGCTCAGTCAAGGATAACGGATCAATTGGTGAGCTCGTTTCATGCTACTATTTCTAATCTATAAAATATGTATGACTGCACATTCAATCGTTACTATGGTGGGATGTAAATATGATTTTTCAACAAACTATGGATGGTTCGTCACTGTGAGTGTCGACACAAACTCTGATTCATGAGTTATTTATGTTTAACATTTTTTTTCAGAACACCTCTTATATACCTTTATTTTTGTAATTAAAAAAACTTTGAATGGTTCGACACTACAAGTGTAGACTTGCGAAAGGTTCACTTTATTCAACAAACTTTGGATGGTTCGCCACTGTAAGTGTCGGCATAAGAATAAGAGTGTTCTATGATGTCCCAACCAATCGAGTTTTTTGTTTCTTTTCAAATGAGTAAAATATAATAACACATGCTTTCGTCCTGACAGCTGTAGGAATGTTACATTTAGGTATTTGTTCAACAAACTTTGAATGGTTCGTCACCTCAAGTGTCGGCATAATTTTCCTCTACATAAAAATTGTTCATATCAAATGAAAATATTATATTTACGTATAAGCATGTATATATCTCACAAATCATTGTTTATCATGGTCTAATCGCTTATCAAAGTGAATCCTATGACCCAACGATCCTCCCCATTAACAAACATCCCTCCCAGTAACCTTTGTGGAGATGCAGAGGCAAACACGGTCTCCAAAAAGCAAAGGTTACACACTAACATTCCTTCCCCCAATCCCACCTGACTGCAAGGACGTGGCCGGCGCCGTTATTGACCCTGTATAAATAGAGGCACTGAATTATGCACACTGAAGAAGATTATGGCCAATCCCAGCCGAACTTCTAGTTGATTCTTTGTGCATTTTCACTGACTTCGGTCAATCACGGAATAGCAACCATTGATATGTGTAGTCAGTCTAAGCTAAGCTAAGCTAAGCTAAGCATTCCAGCAATAAATTCCCTCTTTGATGTTGATTCAACTTTTCAAGTATTTTCGCATGAATAAATGTATTGCTATATTATTTCAGGAAAACTTATTATTTCATAAACTATTTGATTGGTTTTCAACAGATTTGTAGTAACATTTCTCATAAAACTTTTCGATATTCTTTATAAAAATTTACTCTAATCAAATTTCTTAAGGAATATTGAAAGGGTAGCTTTAGAACTTTTGCAAATCTTTTGGAAATTAGTCAAACAATATTGTGGGACTTTCAAAGCGAATTCATCCTGGTGGTCATGCATTCCTTCTAGGTCTACTTTTATTAGCAAATTGATTCCTGAATATGCTCCCGGATTTACCTGAAAAATGTTAATTATTTTTTCAAATGTTCATTTTCCTCTCGTATTTCCTCCAAAAAATCATTGATTCTGTCAAGAGATATTTTGCTGGAAGTTCTACTTAAAATTCTGCTGTAAAATTCTTAAAAAAGTTTTCCCACAAATTTTATTACAAATTCTTCCGCGAAGTTCATCATGTTTCAAAAAGAAATCACAAATTGCGTCATAAATTCTTCTATGTTTTTTTTTAGAAATTTTGCTTCAAATTCCCGGATTATTCAAGAATTGGAAAGATTTTTTTTTGAAATGTCCTTTGCCTTCGAATGCTCAGAAGAAATTTGTTGAAAAACCCCAGGAAAACTTTTGCTCCCAAACATAGTGGTAAAGAAATCTGTAGAGAAACATCAAACATGAAAAGAAAACTAGGAAAGAAGAAAGGATTTATTAAGGTATTCACAATGGAAATTGTATTGATCTTTTTGTTTTTTGTCGGAATCCATGTTTTTGATTTGAATTTTTGTACGATTCGAGGGTGGAATTTCTAGAGGCTTTTTGACAGAAATCTAGGAATCCAAAAATCAAGGAAGGATATATTTCAAGGATAATTTCTTTAGATGATCTTGATGGAACTTCTTGAGAAAATTGTTTTATTTGTAAATCCATTAAAGAGAGTTTAACTATCCTATAATTTACCTCTAGAGAAAAGATTATAAATTATCTTTATTGCTCATCTATTTTTACCTGCTTCAACATTTTGTTGTTTCTTCTTCTTTCGCATGACGCTTTGAGAAACTTCGTACAAAAATCTTTCCATATTCTAAAAAGCAACGTTTTAAATAATCTAAAAAAGGGTATATTATAAGAGTTTTAAAAATTACAGATTTCTTATTCGTATGGTTCCTGATTTCTGAGAGTCCATCAGGAATTTCTCAACAAATTCTACATCAATATATTCATCATCATGAAACTTTGGAGTGCATATAAAATATTATTTAAGATTTAAGTTACAAACCTTTGCAGTAAAAATTCGATCCGTTTCAACACCAATTATTTTCTATTATCAAAGAAGAAGAAAAAAGAACAAGATTTTTAGTAGTAGATCCTACAAAACCACTTAAGCTTTTCAGTGAGGTACATTGTCAACAAGTTTCAGAAATTTTACGGTTTAAATCTTGAATTTAATTACAGGAATTCAGATTTTGTTTTTAAATTATATTTAAGCTGCAATTATTTAAGAAATTACCACCAAATTTCTTTTGAACCTTTTTTTATCTGCTTCTTTAGAAATCTGATATGGAGTGAAGTAAAGCAATCCATGAAAATATTGAGATATTCCTGGAGTAGTGTTTGAACCAGAAAAATGAAGAGCAGATAAATTTGTATATGTTATTTGTGGAAGAATCCTGAGATTACTATTCGAAAAAAATGAGTTAATTCTAGAACCTGAAAAGAAACTTGATGGATCTTCTGGAGAAACTTTTCGAGAAGTTCAATCTTAGTAAATCTGATGGACATTTTCTTAGGGAATATTAGGGAAACAATGATATATTTCTCTAAGAAATCCCTGAAGTAATCACGAATCTTTGAGTATTTTCGCGGAAGAGCTTTTGAAACAACAGTTGAACTATTCCTCTAAGACTTTATATTAATAATATTAATTCTATCTTGAAACATTTCTTAGTTAGTCATTTCAAAAAAATATATATTCGATAGAGTTTTGAACAAATGCGAGATGTTGCTCCTTGATTTTAAAGAAATCTATAAAATATATATCTGTGAAAAAATGCAGAGTATCTTTGAAAAACATGAACAACATTTTCCCAATTGAATTATTTTTGATTGCTCATGAAATTCTCGTGGAACATTGCGAGGAGTACTTAGAGTAACATCTGAAAGATTTTTCTTTGCTGGAAGTCTGGATAATTTTTGCTGCGATTTTTTTTAAAAACAATCCTGTAGAGAAACTTTAGGTAGAATTTCAAAAGCAAAGTTGGAAAAACTGTTGGCAAACTTTCTTTAGAATTCGTGGAATGAATCCTTGCTTGGTGATCTTGAAGATGGTTTTGGTGAGACTTCTAGAATTCAGTAATTCCTGAAAATCCGAAACAAATTATCAATGAACCAAACTGAAGGATACTTTAAACTAACAATTGGAATTTGAATGTAAAAAGTACGAAGAGGACCTTCCAGGAGAAGAATTTCTAAAACATTCTCTGGCAGAATTTTTCAATAGATTTTTAAGCAGTTCGATAGAGAGTTTTCGAGAAATTTTCTGGTGAGGTCAGACAGTCTGGGAACGATTTTCCACGAGAATCCCAGAACAAACTTAGTGAAACAACAATATTTTTTGAGGAAATTTCCGTAGGAATTTTCAGAGGAATCCCTATAAAGCACATGGCTGAATATCTGAAAAAATCGAGGAAGAATAACGAAGGACAGTTTTTTTTTGCTAACATTCTTGAAGGATTTTTGACTGGATTACAAAAGGAATGATTTTTTTTCCGTAGCGAAAATTTATATTTACAAATACCACTGATGTGCCGTGAAATAAGACAAAATAACGAATAATTAAAATCAGTACAAATCTGTTAAAACAACGAAAAATGTGAAAATGTTGATTTTTACTACAGATATAACTTCTGTAAAGCAAGTATTTACCAGGCCCCCCCTAGGCCCCCTCCAGAAAAAAATCCTAGCTACGCCAATGGTGACTGTACCTATCTTTGTTCGAACGAATAACGCAACAGCAGCATCACCACACCGAGACGGCTTGTCGGTTAGCTTCTCTGTATCGCCAAAATAAACAACAGAACAATTTCACTGGATACAATGATGATGAATCCAACTCAGCCGGTCTGAGACTGGAACAATATTTGCTAACAAATCACGTAGCCCCAATAAATTACCTGCGGCGGCGGCCACGACAACGGAAAACCACGCGCTTTGGGGCGACAATTCCAGTTCAGACAGATTGTCACACCGCGAACGCGCAACATCGACGTTGACCAGAGTCACCCATGCGGTAAAGCGAGAGTGGATCAACGAACGGTCTACGCCATTGTTTGCCGAAAAGAACGGCAGGTATTGCTCCCCGTTTAACACAACATATAGTGCCGCTATTCGCATAACAGTCCCATGGTCTATGTGGTTTCCCATATACATGGGGCAATTATGAGAATATGGGCAATACATGCAAAAAAAAAAAACATCTGATGTTGGATCGCAAACAAAATGAGCGTTTGGTGACCTAGTCTTTCTCATGCAGATTCGACGATGGAAAACAGGGGTTCCCAAATACCCAAATAGGTTAATATATTCAATTCCAGTCACAATATTTACTTTCTTTCAAGAATGGACGATTTTTCTTTTTGCTATTTTTGGCATTACGTCCCCACTGGAGACCAGCTTCTCAGCTTAGCGTTCTTATGAGCGTCTCCACAGTTTGAAACTGAAAACTTTCTAAGTGAATTGACCATTTTTACATTTGTATAACGTGTGGCAGATAAGAAAGGTACTGCCTAGACAGTCAGACAATTAAGACAAAAACGTGTTCCGTGGTGTTATCACCGAATCTGGGACACAATTCTTACAAAATAATGGTTTCAGCATAATACTAGGTGATGTTCCAATGAAATCTTGGTACTATAACAGATTTTAGATATAAATCAAATTCTAGCAAACTTTAAAATGGAAATTCTCGCGACTTCCCAGGGCATAGAGTATCTTCGTGTTTGCTTAACTTTTGTATGATCTTGTGCAACCTAATGCTCACCCTAATCGCCTCTTATTATGCTATCCAATAATGACAAAGCTCAGCATATTAAATGGTTGCTCGTAACACCCAGCCTAAACCTATTTATTTGAGAGATTGTCACCAATTCGTGAACTCATTGTACAACAAAGTTTCCATGCGCTTGATTTCAAAGGTGCGGAGAACCATACTGCATATCCAGTGCCTCCCTACCTACCTCGTTTCCTTGCTACAATTATTGATACTATTGACCAAGCCAGCACGTTGAACTGATAGGCACATAAGCTCAACCTATGCAAATGCAAAATTGCCCAGCACGACACTGTTGCACGCACGGCTATTACATACTAGATATTCGAAAAGCATGAGCCGTGGTTACTTTCACGAATATGTGTCAAAATTTGAATAATAATGCATCCACGTTCAAAGCATAATAGCAGCAATTCAGGGCTAGTTGCGACTGGGTGTCTTTAAAATTGTAACTTTATGCTTGACAAAAAGAGACCAAAATGAAGCCGAACAAGAACAAAATAACTTAATGGCAAAATTTGACATTGGCTTGTTAAGTGCCAGAAGAGCAAAAATAATAATTGACGTGGTTCGACAGAATAAACAATTAATATCAAAGTTTGGCATTATAAGAGCAAAGCAAGTACCGTAATCCGGGGGCAAATTGATCACTTTTTCACAACTTTTCGTCATGATTTCCATTGGAATTAAAAAATTGTCAAATTTATTTCGGTAAAATCAGTACTTCATTGATCTATATCAGTTTATGTAATCGATTTTTCGTGAAATAAAATTTAACATTTCATAAAATTAGTTATAAATCAAAAAATTGAAAATGACACATTGGGGCGAAATTGATCATTAAATAATAAAGCATATTTTAGAAATTAAAATTACTCTATATACTAAATTTGGGTCTCCTGAATCTGAAAATGATGTCAAAATTCTTATCATCATTTTATTGCAAAATTAAACTTTGTAAATCTGCATAATACGCCTAAATGTATGCAATTTCCTTTGAAATAAGCACTTTATTCAACAAAAAGCGGTTTTACGAGCAAAAAACTATTCTTGTTATGCTAAACGATTTCAAAAATGAGTTCAGCAGTTCACACTGAAGCTAACACAACATTTTTAACACTCAAAGTTTACATGCAGGCTTAGCACCAGCGGATTGTTTAGTGCCGATATTTCCAACAGTATTGCTAACACCTTCAAAAACTGTGAATATTTATATGCAAAACTGACCTAAATAAAAATGAAATAGTTTAAAACCATCATTAGACATCTATAAATTATAAAACATGGAATGTCTGTGATAGCAACGGAGTATTAAGCATCCTTGAAAGGAAATACAAGTTGGTACCGACCTGATCAAATTCACCCCAGTGATCAATTTGCCCCTGGATTACGGTACCTAAATCTATCAATAGGGCGGTTCAGATTTTTAAAATGTTTGAAAATTCAATCTCCCATACCTTACTTACTATCTTCATCATAAAACTTGTGTTCTGTGAAATTTTCAGCTTTCCATGTGGTGATTTAAAGGTGGCCCAAAGACAATGTAAGTTTATATGGAAATTAATATGGAGAAATTTTGAAAAATATTCCAAATACGTTAGTACAGTAATGTAAGTACATGCTCATCATCCCATAATGAAAACTCATTCTTCAAACCTTATAGAAGGATGTTGCTGAAGAAACAAATCCCTTTTGAGCTATTTTTGTTTGGGATTTTTGTAGATGTTTGGAGGGTCATAATCCCATATGAAGCTAAATAATAGCAAACATACTCATGGATATCTCTTCTCCTATTCTTCAGATTGACTTGCTGTCTTCAGCATATTTCTTTATTATGGTTTGAAGGATGAGTTTTCATTATGGGATGATGAGTTTGTACTTACATTCCAGTACTAACCTGTTTGTAACATTTTTATATAAACATACATTGTCTTTGGGCCACCTTTAAATCATCACATAGAGAGCTGAAAATTTCACAGAACACTATATTTATGGTAAGGATAGTAAGGTAGATATGGGAGATTGGATTTTCTAACATTTTTAAAATCCGAACCGACCTAATCTATTATAGACCTAATAAAAAAAAAGAATTACACTACACTACCAATTCTTTTAATACGAAAGGACATAAAACTTAATTATTATCTTAAACGACAACATTTGTTATGATAACAAAATTTGATACTCTGTAATAATTGAGAAAGTAAAAATCATCTCAATAATAATATAAAAAAACGATTCTTCATATGATTTCTTCAAAAATTTTATCTGAAATTTTCGGAGAAATTTCGCAAGAAATTTCTATCTAGGATTTTCCAGGGATGTTCTGTATAAATGCTGTATTATTTGCTGGTATGAAACCTTGAATGAAATTTTGAAGAACTCATTGAAATTTCGCTAAAAAAATTACTCGAAAGTTGTTTGGAAGAACTGCGAAAGTAATTGTGGATACAAAGTTGGTTCAGATTAATTTCTTGAAGGGAATAAATGATGATTCACTGGTCGAATTTATTGAGAAACTCCTACAAGGGTTCTTATTGAATTTCCATGATCAATTCCTGGCAGAGTTCAAGGGCAATTCCTGAATAAACCGTATGAATTCATAAAGAAATTCATTTGAAAAAACTGGAGAAATAACTGAAAAAACAGACGCCCAGTGGGACGAATGCTTGAAATCGTGAACTTTTTTCAGTAGCGTGTTAGAACGCATTTTGATCGGTGCATATGGAGTCTTCACTGAGCAACACAGTTCGCTCACGAAGGGTGGGTACTATGATCATTTCAGGATCGCACTCACAGTGCTCGCTCGCATCTTCAATGTCATTGCTGCGCTGTTCAAAAAATTCTTACTTCATACTGTGTTTATCAGTTGAGTCTGTCAGAGATTTAGTTGACAATTGACCGAAGAACGATATTAGAGATAAATGTATGATTGTTCCAAAGGAAAGCAATTTTACTTATTTTTTGCTTAGAAGCTCGCACATAAATACTTGTACAACTTATTGCAACAGATGATAAGCTTTCTTGTCTAGGAAGAATAATTTTTATCGTCAATAAACATGGTTTAAAACAATGTGATATGTATTATTTTCAATAAAATGAAAACTACGATGTATGATTGCAAAACTTATGATAGGAATAGTTTTATTTCAATTTCGTCAGGACAATCTCAAAATGAGACGCACATCGTTTGGTATTTTATTCGCATTTTGTTCATATAAAAAATCAAATTTTAGCATAAATTTGGAATTTGGAAAACGACGACGGACTAGGTAAGAAGACGACTTATTTAAGCTAGTTATTTATCATGTGCCAAACTGCCTGCACGAACCAGAGCGCGAAGCTGTAGGTTCTGGATATTTTAGGATTTAGCAACCTTTTCGTACACTGAGATCATCTAAATCAGAATGACTCACTGGACTCTCTGTTTTTTTTTTTTTTTTTTTTTTTTTTTTTTTTTTTTTTTTTTTTTTTTTTTTTTTTTTTTTTTTTTTTTTTAATATCTTTATTTAACAATAATGTTTGTATTTATTACAAAAGTACTAGACTATCAACTAACATATTTTCAAATAGTTTTCGAAATGCAATTCAAAAAATTTCCTGTTTGCCCACCGAATCTCTCGAATTCCTCTTTGAAAACAAAATAAACTGCTTGTTTTAGACTTCACCATCCAGCTCATGTAATGAACTGCCAGCCACAATGCAGCTTTTTGCTGGGCTACATTCTCGTTAATGTCCCTGCTTAAAAACTCATCTATTGTCGAAAAGTTCACTTTCATCTTATTCCTCAACATTTTTTCCGTCCAGTCTCGGATTTCTTTGGTTCTGCTGCACTCCAAAATGCGGTGCTTGTTTGAATCAGGTTGATCACAGCAATCACAATTGTTATCGGTAACTCTTCCAATATTGAAAGCTAACAACTTCTCTTTGTTAGACACCACATCATTTAGCAGTAAAAACATGCTCGATCTATCCTCAGAACAGAGAAACTTGTAGCTGACATTTTTCCAAAGCATTGGCCAATTTTCATCCGGATAATCAACCTCCGCCTTGACTTGAATATCGTCACTCTTGAGGAATTTGAAGTATAGTTGCTTTGAAGATTCGGCTCCTGCATTATCTTCCTGGTTTATCAACCGCGCGGCTGCAATCCATTCTTTTGCATTTCTGGTGAGACGCCCATTATTCGGAAAATCCAATAGATATTCCTCAGCAGCATCATCTTGTTGTTGTAATATGTTTCTTACAAACAATGCTTTACATTTGGATTCTGGGTCGATCAAACGCAGCCCGCCCCTATTGTAATCTAGGTACAATTTATTCCTAGCAACTTTGAAGACAGATCCACTCCAAAGAAAATTGCCAACCATGCTTTTTATTTTTGCCAAATGGCAATTCTTTGGCGGGAAAACTTGTGCGATGTACCATCATTTGGAGAGTATGAATGTGTTCAAGATCCACACCCGTTCCATCAAGTTCAAATTCCTCTGTGAATTTGTCAGCAAACGAAACTGAATACTTTTGATAAGTTTTGCATAGTTTTTTTCGATGATTTTGGTCCAGCATCCAGCAAACACTACACCCAAAATTGTCAGCTCATCGACCTCAGGAACTCTTTGTGGGCCAGATATTGCATTGTTGAGCCTCAAAAACGATGATTTCTGAAAGTTCATCGGTATTTTCGCATATTGAGTGAACGATTCGAAGATTTGCATGATCAAATCTATTTCGTCCTGGCTTTTGACAAAAATGGTAATGTCATCAGCATATGCTATCACCTTCAGGAATTTGCCGTAAACAAGAATACCGCTAGAGCTGGCATATAAGTTCCTGATCAATGGCTCTACGTAAAGCACGAAAAGGATCATACTGAGCGGGCATCCTTGTCGCACTGATGATAAAACGTTGATTTCCGATGTCAAGAACCCGTTTAGTAGAACTTTCGAGGTAGCTTTGTTATATAGTGATTTTATGCATTGAATTATTGCTGCAGGGAATCTGAACTTCTCCATTACTTTCCACAAAAAGGAGTGATCGACGTTGTCGAAAGCTTTTTCCAAATCAATACTAAGTAAAAATCCTTTGAATCGTTTGGACTCTACAGAACGTGTCACCAAACGCCTAATGTCCTTGAGATTATCTGTGCAGGACTTGCCTTCTACTGTTGCACACTGGCCAGGTCCCAAAAGTTGATCCAAGACAGATGAAATCCGTTTTGCAAGGATTTTAGTGAACAGCTTGTAATCTGTGTTCAACAGACTAATAGGACGGTGATTTTGAAGTGTAGGAACGGTTCCTTTTTTTGGAATCATGATTATTGTTCCTGCAGAGAATTCCTTTGGTGGTGTTGATTGACCACTCAGATACGAGTTAAACAGTTGTACTAGATCATATTTAAGCAGATCAAAATGTTCTATGTAAAATTCATATGTGAGACCGTCTGGCCCAGGAGATTTCTTCTTTGAACACTGCTTAAGAGTAACTCGAATCTCTTCTTCGGTGATTGGTTGAGCTAATCTACTTGAGTAATCTGCATCTAGCGTACTGGTGATGTAGTTGAGAGGATTTTCGGAATGAACGGTATTTGGAAGTTGCTTCTCTGCAAAAAGGTCGGTATAATGACTTTGTACTTCTGCCAACGATGGACGATCGCTTTGCAAATTACTAGCTCCCGCGGATTGTATAACCGGTGTAAGATGATTATGCAAATGCTTGGACACTTGATAAACATTCATTTTTTCTCCTTCCAAAAGTGACGATTCTTGAACTGTTGATTTCAACCGACGGAGACGTGCGTCTTCTTGTTCCATCAACAGATTCCTTACCAAATTGATTTCCTCATTAACATCTTCTCCTTCAGATCTCCTATTGATCAAGTCATAATATCTGGAATATATCATACTCTTACGGCTTTGCTCAGCCTGGTTGGAGCGCCATGATTCACCCTTATAGAAACTACGCACTTTTGATTTGAATGCGTGATTCCACCATGAGCTGTGGTCCATATATTGCAATCTGTTTCTCAGCTGATGAAACTGACTGCTGAATGCTTCACTAATTGCTGGTAACGACAATAGTGTTGAATCAATTCTCCAATAACCTCTTCCTCTAGTGTTGAGTTCTTGTTGCTGAACGGACAATTTCAACAGCACCGCATGGTGATCTGAACATGGTACCGCAACAGTTTTCACATCACGAATGCGGGATATGAATGCTTCTGGACCATAGAAACGATCTAAGCGAGAAACACTGTCGCCGCGATAGAAAGTGAACTTTTCTAGATGGAGTTGTTTTGCCACATCTTTGAAATGAAACATTTCGACTAGATTTCGGAGGCCATTCGAGAAATTTTTTACAGAGCTGTTTGAATCACTTGGATCTAGTATACAATTGAAATCTCCTACTAGCACAGAATATTCGCAGTTCGTTTTACTGATATGAACGGCCATTCGGTTGAGAAACAGATCATCTCTATCTTTTTTCTTATTGGTTCCTGAATGGGCATAAATGTTAATATAATTGATCCCATTTACAATTACTGAAGTGAGCCTTCCAGAAGAATCAAATATTTGAGAACTATAGTTTAAGTTTTTCCTCAACAAAATTCCTGTTCCCTTCCTATCCTCACTGATATTAACAAGTGCGTTATGTGAACCAATAAACGAGAAATTCTCGAAAGCAATCTCTTGCAAAAACATTATATCAATATCTTGATTTCTGACAAAGTCTTTTAAGATAGATTTGTTGATCTCCGTGTTTATGCCATTTAAGTTGAGCGTTGCTATACCTAACGTAAAATGCATTTCACAGTTCTACAATATTCACTTACTTTTGTTTCGTTGGCTGCGTGATCGTGTGCGTAGAGATTGCTTCTCAAGCAATCTTTGCTTCGGCGACTCTGGTTCCGATGAATCTGAACCGATGACCGCTGGCGAATCATCAATCCGTGATTTGCGCCCTCGCTTCTTCGTCGCAGTCCATTCTGCACCCTCAATTGACCGTTCCTCCTCATTTTCGATTTCGTCGGTTTTCCTCAGATGGGTGCGCGCCGCCGCCACTGGTAATTGCGTATTGACTTCTCGATGAGACATTCCCTCTGCACCATCAGCTGTATCAGCAACTATAGCCACAGGCGGTGCGGCTTCTTCGACAGTCGTCATCGTTGCTGTTACCTCCTCATGCGGTTTCACTTCTTCCTGCACTTGGTTATCTTGGACTTCGGCCGGTGATTGTCCCGGACTAGCAGAAGCTCCACTTAACACTCCAGCATATGACGCTGGCGCTGAACCGTTCATTCTCAAACGGTTGGAAATCGACGTTCTCTTCGGACAGTTTACCTTGACGTGGTCTGGACTGCCACAGGCAAAACATTTGTTTTGCATGCCCTCGTAGAACACGCGCACTTGAAAATGCTGCACGTGTAGCTGAGGAGGGATGGCGGTGGAAATCTCCATATGTGCACCGCGCACACCGTTCAGAATTGGATACCCTGTATCCGGACCGTAGCGTTCCCGAACCATGTGGTGGATCTTTCCGTACTTGGATAGAACAGTTGCCACGTGCTTCTCGTCGACCTCGATTGGCAGCCCGAAAATACGCACATACCGGAAGTCACTCCTGGCCGTTGCAAAAGAAACTTGCGCCGACTCGCCGTTGTCATAAGCGAACGTGTCACTCGGTGGACACTTCAGCAACGCCGCTTTCATCAGCTCCTCTGACTGGAACTTCACGTACACGCTATATTCCCTGGGTTCTCGGAACATCGCATACAGCGAGTCCGATGTCCACCCGCGCTTCCGAAAGAAGGCAAATACCTCCTTGTCCGTTGGCATTTTCGATTTTGGTCCAAACTGGACCTTGACACAGTTGGCGTGAACATTGCGGGATTCCATTGTACTATTTTCGTATCGGGAACGATAAACTGACTCAAGGTCGAACACACAATAGACAACTGAACACTGCCTCCGCTGAACAATAAAACTCACTCTTGATTGCACGCAGTAGAATGCACGTCTATCCTCTCCGGTGCTTGAATACGAACTGAATAGTTGAATACTTATGGTGCAATGGTTGCAGAAGCAGAAGCATGGTCATAGGAAGGAATGGTGTATGAAGAGACGCAAATGTTTAGTTGATGACTCCCAAAACAGATCTGAAAAGTGTTACTTTTCAGCACTGTTTTCGTTGCTAGGAAAAGTAGGTTCTTATGTTGATCATTTCCTTGATATAAAGTAGGCTTATAAACAACGTAATGGCAAAAATAATATTATATTGTTGAAAATATTTTGAAAACGGTTATTTGTAAACTGTTTTGCAAAATGATCGACAAACCACATAATTTTTACTAACAAACAATATTTTTATTTTCCTGTTTTTCAACTTTGATTACAACTTGCAAATATTTATTCACCTCCAAACAAGAATTAGTCCAAGTTTTAAAAAATATATTTGTATTTCGGTGGAGTGACCACATAGAGAGTTGATGTATTCAGCAAACTTTTTCAAGAGTCTATTTAGTAGATAAAGCAGATTCATGTGACTCATCTGTAGTCACTGTTATATATCAGATGACATCCGTTGACTGCCATAGTCATTCAGTCCGTAGAGTGACAGAGTTGTGTCAAGCGACAATGACTCCAGTTGGGTCATTTTAATTGACTCGACTTACAAAATAAGGCCATACATTTCATCGTTTACAAGTTTGTCAAAAAAGACCTATCGGAAATACCAGTCCATAATAGTGTGTTCTACGAACTTTTGTCGAACACGATTTTATGATTGGAGCAAGTTTTAACATAGTTTGGTTGAGATTTGTGCTTTGAGGTTCTTGAAAATGTTCAAGGAGTATACTGCCCATACTCGCATAACAGTCCCATATATATAGGAAATCCCATATAATATGGGACTGTTATGCAAGTATGGGCAGTATAGGGGAAGGGGTGGTAAAATGAACACCTTAAGGAAATCATTTTGTTGCTGATAGAAAAACGAAGAATTTGTTAAGTTCTATCGTACAACATCAAAATTAAGGATGTTATCCATAGCAGCGACACGAATTCAGACTAAAAAAGCTTAATTTTCACAAATTTTTATCGCTAGCGAAAGACGATGAAAATGTTCATTTTACCTGCACTATGTGGGTAAAATGAACAGCTGTTGGTGGTAAAATGAACATCTCGCCAAAAACGTAAGTAACACAAATATTTCTGATAATTTTCATTGCCTTGCCAAATATATATCTATTAATGATTGTAACCCATTTAAAAAAAAATTCTGAAGGTATCAGATTTGATATCATATCATAACGATATTCACCTCACTGAAAAACCTCAAGTCTTCCGATCTTAAAGTTACGTCAGTTCTAATTTTCAAACGTGGTTTTCTAAAATCTTAGTTTTCGTTGATATTTTCACTTCAATTGACGTACGTATCAACTCAAACACTACGATTCATGCTCTGAATCGGCCGTGCGTGATAAAAATTCATCGAAATTTTTTTTCTCGATTTAAGGCACGGTGTTCATTTTACCACCCCTTCCTACAAACTTGTATGAAATCTCCGATTTTTCCAGAACATAATGACTATGCATTTCTAAAAGTCAATCCTGTTTAAAGATACCTTTTATTTACGAAAATAAGTTTAAAAAATAGGAAATTACGAATGCGAAAATGGCAACAATTGGCAAAGAAAGCTCTCAGTTAATAACTGTGGAAGTGCTCATAAGAACACTAAGCTAAGAAGCAGGCTCTGTCCCAGTGAGGACGCAAATGCCAAGAAGAAAAACAAGAAGGTATTCATTATATACAATTAATATAATACTGTATACAATACTTTATATAATTAATATACAGTCAACTCTCCATAACTCGATATTGAAGGAACCATCGAGTTAGGGAGGAATCGAGTAACAGAACACAAAACCTGTGCAACTGCATTCCTAGGGATCAGCAAGTTAACCATGAAAACCAACTTTTTTTAACTGTGGTTCTCTAACTCGATATCGAGATACGGAATATCGAGTAAGGGAGAGTTGACTGTGTTCACTGCAAGGAGCATTTAGATTAAAAAAAAACTTTAGAGACCTTTCATTAAAAATTTAGATTTTTTAGAGATTCATTTTAAAACAGTGACTAAGTCTCTAAGAAGAGACCTGCTACAGGCCCTGACAAACGAAAGCGTTAATTGCTGTAATAGACCATTTTATTTACCATCTCAAACTGCACGTGTCCGAAGCTCATTGCGGATTGGTTTCCTCCTGAACGGACAGCTCTTCGTCGGACGTCTCCACTTCATCGTCTTCCGAGATGTCCCCGTTGTAGAACATAACCGCCCGGGGGACCAATCGCTCTTTGATGAAATATCCTATCTCGAAGTCGGTCTCCAAGAACTGTTTCCTAATAAACGGATCGCAATCCTCTAACATTTTCTTCGGTTGAAAGAAGTTGAAAAATGAACTTAACTTTCGCTTTCCTCCCGACTCGTCCTCAACTATCAATTTAGAACCTTCTTTCCAATCGATTATGCACCCAACAGTATCGTAGATCTCAAACCCGTTGAACTTGGCCAGCTCTTCGTCATTGGGTACGCATTCCATCAAGTACTGTTTGGTGAGCACTTCATTGCTGAAGAAGTCATTCGGCTCGAACTGGAAGTGGAGAACGAAGCCCTGTTTTGGTTGATCGAACATGACCGCCCGGATGTCCACTAGATGCTTCAGAGCAGGTTCGTCCGCTTCCCAGATCATGCACTGGAGTAGCGGTGCCTTTTTGAAAACTGTGAGCCAAAAATCTGGAATACCTTTGGGTTGACCCTCGCTTGGGCTGGTTTCATACTCTTCCGGATTGAGAAGATCCTTCCTGATGGGTTCGTAGGATCCGGAAACGATTTGCTTGCGCTTTTCGTACAGTGCTCCCAACGTTTTCTGGAACTCCATTTCCATCGAATGGACATGCTTGTGGAACTCGGCCTCTTTGCTGAGCAGCTCATGCTGGATTTTGTTGAGGGCTTGAATTTTTGTGTTGATGCTTGGTGGAAGCATTGTAACGGCTTGCAGTTGATTTAGCTTTAGGGGCAAGTTTGATTGCTGTTGCAAAATGGGCTGGACTTTGGAGTGATAGTCAGTAGCATAGGCTGGTAAGGTTGATTCTAGGGTCGAGTTCAGATTTTGAATGACGCTAGCAATGAAATCGATTTTGAAGGATTCGTTCCTCATGTTCGGTGTCTACTATGATCAGAGTGGATGTTCCAAGAGCTTCAAAATCCAAAAGCCAAACATTGAAAAAAATCAAAAGCAACCTAACCTAGCTATTGGGGGATTAGGGGCATATTGAACACATGGGGCGAAGTGGACACCCCATTGTTCTCAGAAACTATGCATATTTAATTAAAATTTTATACACTGTATGTGAACTCTTTGACGGTATGAAAGTTTATGGTTTGCTTAAATCATCCTCTGAATTATTTTTTTTTTCTTGGCTTGGTTTACAAGCAAGGCGGGGGAAGAATCAAATTTTTGAGCAAAACAACTAACCTAGAGGAGTTTTTTCTTGCTAATGTGATAGTGGGGGGTAGAGGTTCCTTTCTATCTACCAGAACATTTTACCCCAATTAATAATGAAGTTTTCATTAAATTCCACGAAAGTATTAATTTTGCCACTATACCCTGTTTTCGTCTCAATTTTCCATCTCGTTTTTCTGGCATTTGATATGATTTTTCTCACCATGAATGAATTCAGCACGTCATACTAATCACGAACTTGGAAACCAGCCGAGAATAATTGAAAAATATTGTCATTGTATGGTATTAAAATAAGCATTTGCTTAATGTGTCCATTATGCCCCTAATCCCCCTATTTGTATAACATTTTTATCGTGTAGGGATCGTCAAAATCAAAGATTATAGTAGTTTACGAAAAAGAATGCAGAATGATGATTTTTACAGCACGAATCGTACATTAATCTATCGATTGTCACTATGTGTTGTGACCTCCGGAAATAGCGTTCTGGTAAATTATCCGAGGTGTATTACCTTTCCCAGTTCCACAAATCGAGTCGTTCCTCTAGTTTAAGAGTGGGTAGAATTCACGGGCTCAAAAGCTTTCACTGGGAGACTTTCTTCTAGCAGTTAGCACTGCAGCAACCACACACAGCTTTTCGAGTAGTTCTACCAAAGACAAATTAAAGACCTCCAGGTCCCTTACAGTTGCCCAAAATTTTATGGCTAGAATGCCGTGAAAAGTGTACTGCGATCTGTCAAACTTGGGTACCTTTTGCACTACCGAGGGACCAAATGCAGTACTAGAAGTGGTACCCAATCTGAGCCAGAGTGGGACGGACCTGGTTCTACTTTATTCACTTCATACACACTCTTTACATTTACACATTTTATTGGACTATTAACGCAACACTTTAATTTAACGTTCTTACACTATACATATATTCTACAAACTACTTCTTACAAATCGGTGACCGGCTGCGCTATACAATTAATCAACTAACAATCTAAAATGGATGATGCGGCTTTTATTTTATCACGATTGACGAAAAGAAACGGTCGCTTCGTAATCTTTCGGACGTCGGCAATTTTCGGAAGCTTTCTAACTAGAATTCAGCCTAGGTTACACTTTTGCTTCTAGTACTTCAATCACCCTAATTCGCCTACCATAGCCTTTTTCGTCCAACATAGTCGGCCACCTAAATTTGAAAGCTCAAATTTACCTAAACAGAACGCCATAATGGAAGATGATTTGCAAAGCATCAGTTTCATCAAATTAATGCAATTTTCGACGGTAATTATCAATTATTTCCTTATCTTTTTAGCATTTCAGGTTTCTGGTGAGTCGGCAAATGGTGGCTGGTCGAAAGGAAGTGGAAATATTCGGGAAATTGGTCGTTTATAGAGTCCGCTGGAAGTCTTCAATGTCACGACTCGTACCACATCATCCGCTCCGGGATGTATTTGTTCGATGCGTGCAAGAGGCCAAGACACAGAAGGTTTTCCGTCTTCCTGAACCAAAACAATTTGCCCGACGTGAATATCTGTTGGAGACACCGGTCCCAATGCTGCTGGATCAATTTCTGTAGCTGTTGATAGTGAGTTAGCCTGTTGCTAGGAATATTGCTGTAGTTCGGTTCCGGAAGGCTGATAAGCGGCGATCCGGTGATGAAATGGCCAGGAGTAAGAACATCCACTTCTGTAGGATCGCTGGACAGTGTTATGAGAGGGCGGCTATTCATGTTAGCCTCGATTTGAGCGAGTACAGTGGCGTAATCTTCGAAGGAGAGCTGGGTACTACCCAACGTTTTCGCCAATGATGTTTTAGCCGTTTTTACTGCTGCCTCCCATAAGCCACCGAACGAAGGTGCTCTTGGTGGAATGAAGTGCCATTGGATTTTATGCATGGTGCATTCTTTGCGGATGGCTTCTCTGGTGCGTTTTGCTTCAAACAAGCGATACAGCTCGGCTAGCGTGTTATTTGCAAATTGGAAATTCGTACCGTTATCCGAATGGATTTCGGCAGGCATGCCGTGATGTGCGATGAACCGTCGTAATGCTGCTATGAAGGCATCGGTGGAGAGGTCACACACCAGTTCAAGATGTACGGCCTTGGTTGCAAAACAAAGACAGCAATGAACGCTTTTCGGGAAGCTGCTCGTCGATGCACAGGTTTGATGTAAACGGGGCCACAGTAATCTACTCCGACCACAGTGAAGGCTCTACTTGGGGTGGTACGAGGCTTTGGCAACTGGCCGACAGGTTGATTAACGGGGACAGGATTATGGCGGAAGCATTGCGGACACTTGCGACACACATAATTAGTGACAGTTTTTCCATTTATCGGCCAGTACTCTTGCTGCATCGTAGCGAGCGTCATGCGAGGACCAGAGTGCATACAGAGTTTGTGATAATGTCTTGTAATGAGGCGTGTGAGTGGGTGGATTTTTGGAAGAAGCATAGGGTGCTTGGTGCGAAAATTCTCTGAGGAGTGTTCAAGGCGCCCACCGAGCCGGATGATACCCTTCTCGTCGAGGAAAGGACCAAGCAATCTTAATGATGATTTACTGGAAACAAATCGACTATGGGCTAGGTCCTTCAATTCTTGATCGAACATTTCTTGTTGAGCGATCTTCGTTAGAGTTGTCTTGGCATTCTCCAGTTCTTCTACCGTGACGAATGGGTTGGGTTTGATATTTGGTTTGCGGCGACAGCGGTTCCCAAAGCGAAGCAGTGATCCGAACTAATCGCCAGAAGGATGCATAACGGTAAAAAAGGAAGCAATGCTCTATTGGCTGTTGAGCTATGAGTGCGACCTTTCGACGTTCTAGCAAATCTTCAGGTGGTGTTTCTATCGGTCGTTCAGGCCATTTTTCTTCATTTTGTGCAAGCCAAGCCGGCCCATGGCGCCAAATATTGGTGATGATAAATTCCTGCGGTAGCATACCACGAGACACAAGGTCCGCCGGGTTGTCGGTCCCTTTTACATGTTTCCAACTATGGCCATGGGTTAATCGTTGAATCTCCGAAGTCCGATTTCCAATAAAGGTCTGCCAACTGTTGGGTGGTGCGCGAATCCAGTGGAGTGTGACCGTCGAATCTGACCAGAACCGACAAGGAATTCCCTCCATCCGCAGCGCTGCTGAAATCTTGGCATAGAGTTTTGCCCCCAGTAGTGCAGCACAGAGCTCCAGTCGCGGCAAGCTAAGCCGTTTGAGTGGGGCTACCCGGGATTTTGTCGCAATGAGTTCGATGTTAATTTTTCCTTCCTTATCGGTTGAACGTGCATAAACGCAAGCACCGTACCCAACTTCGGATGCATCACTGAAGACGTGAAATTGTACGGAGCTTGAATCGGATGCAAAGATGAATCGTGAAACCTCATAGCCTTCCAAAAGTGGCAGCTGTGCTGCAAAATCTTCACATTTGTCAACAATGTCCTCTGGTATTGGATCGTCCCAGTCCACTGGAGCCAGCCATAGATGTTGCATCCGGATTTTTGCCCAAGCCACGACGGGTGAAACTAGTCCTAGAGGGTCGTACAGCTTGGCAATTGCAGAAAAGACCTTCCGCTTCGTCCAACCGCCGTCGATAGTGAATGGTTGTACCTCAATGCATAGTTGGTCTGATGCTGTTTCCCACCCCACTCCTAGCGTTTTGATTTTATGCTCCGATTCGAAGTGCAGGGTTTTTTCTCCTCCGAGTGATTCGATTGGTAGATTTTGCAGTACTTGCGGTTTGTTCGAGGACCATTTTCGAAGTTCGAGACCTCCTTCTGCTAGCAGAGCTTGAACTTCCCTTTGAAGCAGTGTGGCGTCTTCTAACGTATCCGCCCCTGATAAGAAATCATCCATGTAGAAATCTTCAAGTACGGCGTTGGCAGCTAATTTGTATTTCGAGCCCGAATCCAAAGCCACCTGTTTCAACACTCGAGTGGCGAGAAACGATGAAGGTGATAGACCATAAGTGACTGTTTGCAATTCATAGACTCGAATCGGCTCCGATGGATTGAATCGCCAGAGAATCCGTTGGAGTGGTTTGTCGTCGTCGTGGACCAAGATCTGCCGATACATTTTGGCGACATCTGCTACTAATGCAACGGCGTGTTTGCGGAATCGCAACATTAAATCCAGCAGTTCGTCTTGAATCGTAGGTCCGGTCAACAAGGCTTCGTTGAGCGAATGATTCGTCGACGTTTTAGCAGATCCATCGAAAACTACTCGGACCTTCGTAGTGGAGCCAGTAATTTCCACTTTTTTGTCTCGCCGTGGCAACTGAAGCAGTTCGCAAAGATTTTCAGACATAAGATTAGCTTGAGACCCAGAATCCAGAAGCGCCCTTGCGTGATTTCTTCTTCTTTCTGGCGTTACGTCCCAACTAGGACAAAGCCTGCTTCTCAGATTAGTGTTCTTATGAGCACTTCCACAGTTATTAACTGAGAGCTTTCTTTGCCGATTGACCATTTTTGCATGTGTATATCGTGTGGCAGGTACGAAGATACTCTATGCCCTGGGAATCGAGAAAATTTCCAACCCGAAAAGATCCTCGACCAGTGGGATTCGAACCCACGACCCTATGGTCATGCTGAATAGCTGCGCGTTTACCGCTACGGCTATCTGGGCCCCTTGCGTGATGTGTCCTTCCATATGCGTCCTTGACATTCAACAAAACGGTAAGAAGAAACAGTTGTGACTTTGGCTGCTCCATCGCCACGTGAGAAGAAAGTAAGGCCATCGAACTAGAAATCGAGTCACCAGAGTTCGAGACGCCGCCGTTAATCGTTGGAGCAGAAATGTTCACATTTTCATCCGCAACTGGAGTGGGGTTGGGAGTAAAAGTTGAACCTGACCCAGGGAACCCGGGATGCAACAAAGAATGATGCTTCTTCGAACATGTTTTGCATCGAAATTTTGAAGGACAATCTCGTGCAAAATGGTTCCGGCCCATACAGTTGCTGCAGAGTCGTTTGGAGTTTGTAAGTTGGAGACGTTTGTCTACAGGAAGCTTGGCAAAGGTTGGGCACCGTGTTATCCAGTGTTTTTCACTACACGCGAAGCAATTAGGTGGTGATGATGAAACTTCAGTCGCCGAGTTGACTGAAACCTTCGTGGGACGAATCTTACTGACACTGGAAGACGTCGTTGTTGAAAAGATGTGCTGATCGACCGAAACCGCGTCCAACACCCTGGTTTGCCTTTTTAGAAATTCGACCAATAACCCAAACGACGGCTCCTTGTCCGGCATGACAGTTTCCTCCCACCGTTTCTGAGTAACTTCGTCCAACTTGGAGACCATCAAGTGGACTAGCATCACACCCCAACCATTCGTCTTTTCTCCTAATTGATCCAAAATCTTTGTGTTACGCTCGAAACAATCGATAAGCTCATGCAAGACAGCCGCTGATTCCTTTTTCATTTTAGGGTACTCGAAAAGAGCATTCAGGTGACGTTTCTTAAGGAGGTAGTTGTTGGAGAACCGCTCGACCAAAACATCCCAAGCAACCCTATAATTGGCCTCAGTCATCGAATAAGAATCGATCAATTTCAGAGCATCACCCCTCAAAGATGCACGCAAGTAGTGAAACTTCTGTATGTCGGTTAGTTCAGCCGAGGAGTCGATTAA
This sequence comes from Aedes aegypti, assembly GCF_002204515.2. Lineage (NCBI taxonomy): Eukaryota > Metazoa > Arthropoda > Insecta > Diptera > Culicidae > Aedes > Aedes aegypti. The sequence continues at coordinate 331,936,663 of NC_035108.1, forward strand.
CGCTACGTAGGTGTCACGGAATGGAAGCCAGTTTTGGTAGTTGCCGTCAAATTCTGGCAAGCTAATTTGAGGAAGTCGTACGGACGCTTGAACATTAGGTATTGGATTTGTGTGTGCAATGGAAGTGCTTGGTGTCGCATGCATTTGTAATTTTCTCGCCAATCCTGCCCTTACCTCAAAATATTTCTCTTCGAATTCAGCCCGCAACTGTTTGTGCTCCGGTATACTGTCTTCGTTGTCCTCCATGCCTTCGAGATCATTCTGGAGGTCCTCAAATTCTTCCCATTTTTGCTCGAGTTTCTCAAGACGAATTTTTACTGCCTGCTCATCGAACTCCTTTGTGCTTTTCAGGAAGTGTGCGACCCGCTGTAGAAATTCGATGATACTGTCACGATTGCATACGAGACCCTTGTTCTTCCTCAACGTCGACATGTTGATTACTCCGATCAGATGTAGAGAAAGCAAGTTACACCAGTGTGCAACTGTAAAAAATACGCCCAGCGAAGCACCTTCCAGACAAGAATGTAATTTGATGGACAGGAACTCACCTGGTGAGCCTGTCAAACAGGCCTTGTATCAAATCGTGGTCTCTGGAGTGCGCAGCGACAGTGTAAGGCGTATGCGTATAGAATCTTCCTCAAAGAATCCTCGTCAACGGTTCAGAGTCAGCCAGATGTAATAAAGCGATGATGGATGACGTCACACAGTCGTGTCCAAGCGTGAATGCACTGTTCTGTGGAGCCTGTCTAACAGGCCTTTTATTCGATTACCGTTGGTCCACTTTTGTCTCCCGTGTGTGTAGCGAAGTATTGGCCTTTGCGCGGCTGGCCCAAATCCTTCCGAGTCCAACGTTTTCCGAATTGGAAGGGGGAATATTGAAAAATCCGGCCACCGTAGACTCCGTCGAAGTAGTTAGATAGATAGAACCAAGAAATGACCAGGTAGGGATGAAAACGAAATAAAGAATAGTTGGACAGGTCCTCACCTTGTAGGCCTGTCTCACAAGCCTTGAATAAATTCTCAATCCCTTTATGAATCCGATTATAAGATTGCCCTTATGGTTGCGTCGAATAGTCTATGCGCATGAAATTCGTGATGGCAGCGCCCAGTGGACTCACGTGTATGATGACCGTTATGGCGCGCTTTCCTTTTTGTTGAGTAGGAATGGCGCCAATCCAATTGTCCGTCGACTCAATGGCGTCGGTGTGTTCCAGAGAAACGCTATCCTGGTCACGGCACCAATGTTGTGACCTCCGGAAATAGCGTTCTGGTAAATTATCCGAGGCGTATTACCTTTCCCAGTTCCACAAATCGAGTCGTTCCTCTAGTTTAAGAGTGGGTAGAATTCACGGGCTCAAAAGCTTTCACTGGGAGATTTTCTTCTAGCAGTTAGTTACTGCAGCAACCACACACAGCTTTTCGAGTAGTTCTACTTTATTCACTTCATACACACTCTTTACATTTACACATTTTATTGGACTATTAACGCAACACTTTATTTTAACGTTCTTACACTATACATATATTCTACAAACTACTTCTTACAAATCGGTGACCGGCTGCGCTATACAATTAATCAACTAACAATCTAAAATGGATGATGCGGCTTTTATTTTATCACGATTGACGAAAAGAAACGGTCGCTTCGTAATCTTTCGGACGTCGGAAATTTTCGGAAGCTTGCTAACTAGAATTCAGCCTAGGTTACACTTTTGCTTCTAGTACTTTAATCACCCTAATTCGCCTACCATAGCCTTTTTCATCCAACACTATGTAAAAAATATTTACTGGATAAATTTACAAATGACTATGCATTGTTGATGTTTTGAACAATAGTTTATTGTGTTTTGCTCTTATTCATGTTATCTTTTCATTGTTACAGTATTCTCTAAGAATTTCACTCATCATTTTGTGAAAGTCTGAACCAATTTTGCTTAGCATTAGTTTAGAACCCAGGCCGTATCCTTTTAAAATCTTACAACGTACTATGTGAAAAAGCTCCGTGATTTGAGAAAATAATCATCTCATAAATCTGCCAGAAATAAATGAGATTTAAGGTTGGTAAATGGCTGGGCATGGCGTACCATTGGTACCTCGCGTACCTGAAGGAATAAAATAGACCCCTCTGTTCGGTCCTTAGCCTCTTGCCCAGCAACTCCTATCCCTACCTCTTCGGTCTTCCGGAAATCTAGGGGGTTGGTGTCAGGCCCTGCAAGCCAGCCGTAAACAAATCAAGCAACGAATAATCAACGAGAGAATCCGAACCGGGACAATCGGCGAAGACCACAGCGACGTAAAGAGACTAGCGATTGGAAGCAACGTGGAACTGTAAATCTCTCAACTTCATCGGGATCACACGCATACTCGCCGACGTGCTGAAGGACCGCGTATTCGGCATCACAGCATTGCAGGAAGTGTGTTGGAAGGAATCAATGGTGCGAACGTTTAGAGGTAACCATACCATCTACCAGAGCTGCGGCAACACACGTGAGCTGGGAACAGCTTTTATAGTGATGGGTGATATGCAGAGGCGCGTGATCGGGTGGTGGCCGATCAATGAGAGAATGTGCAAGTTGAGGATCAAAGGCCGGTTCTTCAACTTCAGCATAATAAACGTGCACAGCCCTCACTCCGGAAGCACTGATGATGATAAAGACGCTTTTTACGCGCAGCTCGAACGCGAGTACGACAGCTGCCCAAGCCACGACGTCAAAATCATCATAGGAGATCTGAACGCTCAGGTTGGCCAGGAGGAGGAATTCAGACCGACTATTGGAAAGTTCAGCGCCCACCGGCTGACGAACGAAAACGGCTTACGACTAATTGATTTCGCCGCCTCCAAGAATATGGCCATTCGTAGCACCTACTTCCAGCACAGCCTTCCATATCGCTACACCTGGAGATCACCACTGCAGACAGAATCACAAATCTACCACGTTCTGACTGATGGACGGCATTTCTCCGACATTATCGACGTCAGAACCTATCGTGGCGCTAACATCGACTCTGACCACTATCTGGTGATGGTCAAACTGCGCCCAAAACTCTCCGTCTTTAACAACGTGCGCTACCGACAGCAGCCCCGGTATGACCTAGTACGGCTTAAGCAACCGGACGTCGCTGTTGCATACGCGCAGCACCTCGAGGCTGCATTACCGGAAGAGGGTGAGCTGGAAAAAGCCCCTCTTGAGTAGGTACTACTGGAGAACAGTGAAAGCAGCCATCAACGAAGCAGCTGAGAGCAATGTCGGGTACGTGGGACGGAGTCGACGGAACGATTGGTTCGACAAGGAATGTAGGCATATTCTGGAGGAGAAGAATGCAGCGTGGGCGGTCATGCTGCAGCAAAACGTTATAGATGGAAACGGCAACAGCAGACCCGCCTCTTTCGGGAGAAAAAACGCCGCCTGGAGGAGACGGAGTGCGAGGAGATGGAACAGCTGTGCCGGTTTCAAGAAACGCGTAAGTTCTATCAGAAGCTCAACGCATCCCGCAACGGTTTCGTGCCGCGAGCCGAGATATGCAGGGATAAGGATGGGAGCATTTTGACGGACGAGTGTGAGGTGATCGAAAGGTGGATGCAGCACTTCGACGAACACCTGAATGGCGCTGAGAGCACAGGCAATGAAAGACGGGACAGCGAAGCAAATGCCTTCGCCAGTACTGCGGGCGATGGAAACCAACCAGCCCCCACTTTGAGGGAGGTAAAGGATGCCATTCGTCAGCTCAAGAACATTAAAGCTGCTGGTAAGGATGGTATTGGAGCTGAACTCATAAAAATGGGCCCGGCCGCTTGTCTGCACCAGCTGATAGGCACAATCTGGGAAACAGAACAGCTACCGGAGGAGTGGAAGGAAGGGTTAATATGCCCCATCTACAAGAAAGGCGACAAGTTAGATTATGAGAACTTTCAAGCGATCACCATTCTAAATGCGGCCTACAAAGCATTATCCCAGATCATCTTCCGTCGTCTGTCACCTGTAGCAAACGAGTTCGTGGGAAGTTATCAAGCCGGCTTCGTGGACGGCCAATCGACAACGGAGCAGATCTTTACTGTACGGCAAATCCTCCAGAAATGTCACGAATACCAGGTCCCAACGCATCACCTTTTCATCATTTTCAAGGCGGCATACGACAGTATCGACCACGTAGAGCTATGGAAAATCATGAACGAGAACAGCTTTCCCGGGAAGCTCACGAGACTGATAAGAGCGACGATGGAAGGTGTGCAAAATTGTGTGAAGGTTTCAGGCAAACACTCCAGTTCGTTTGGATCTCACCGGGGACTACGACAAGGTGATGGACTTTCGTGCCTGTTGTTCAATATTGCGATAGAAGGTGTTATGCGGAGAGCCGGGCTCAACAGCCGGGGTACGATTTTTACGAGATCCAGTCAATTTGTTTGCTTTGCGGATGATATGGTCATTGTCGGCCGAACAGACCTGTACACCCGCCTGAAACACGAGGCAGCAAAAGTTGAGCTGGTGGTGAATGCAACCAAGACAAAGTACATGCTAGCTGGTGGCCTCCAGAAAAAGCTGTGGTCAAAAAAGACTCATAAGGCCGGTAGTCCTCTACGGGCTTGAAACGTGGACGATGCTCGAGGAGGACCTGCAAGTACATTGAGTCTTCGAACGTCGGGTGCTTAGGACGATCTTTGGCGGTGTGCAGGGAAACGATGTGTGGCGGCGAAGGATGAACCACGAGCTCGCCCAAAGCTGGAAGGATACGATGGGCAGGGCATGTTGCAAGAATACCGGCAAGGATGTTCGTATCGGTTCCGTTTGGTACATGAAGGCGTGGAGCGCAGCGAGCTAGGTGGGCGGATCAAGTGCGTATCGATTTGGCGAGCGTAGTGCAGAACCGAGGATGGAGAGATGCGGCAAAGAACCGAGTATTGTTGCGTGAAATTGTTGATTCAGTGTTATCTTTCTAAATGTTAACTAAATAAATGAATGAACTTTTTAGAGACTTGCCAAGTTACAAAGTCCATAAAAGACCTGCTACCACCCCTGAGTTGCAACTGATTTTCTTATGAAATTTTTATGTTTGTTGTATTTTGTTATATGCTGAATGATATTCAATTACATATTTGTTCGATAGTCAATTGCAGTAAGCTTTTTACCACCATGTGTGGAACAATTGTGTTTTATTACTGGTTATGTTATTTTCGTTTTGATTTTCAACTTCCAAAAACAGTATGTATGTCGTTAACCTATAAGATGAACAAACGAGATGGGAGCCTTGTTGGACTCCTGAAGTGACCTGAAATGGAGGAGGTTTCATGCCATTTATTGTTACTGTTTGTTGGTAGTTTGTGAGAATTCAAGGGAGGATTTTAAGTTGAGTATAAAACGAAGCCACACCTCAAATTTTCACGTGCACAAGACTGAAGAATCTGACAACAGTTGAGCGTTGAAAATCATTAAAACTGCTTGCTTGCTGGTGGAAACCAATGGGATAAATTTTCAACACTGAGCGCTGTTTGGTTCTCTAGTCTTGTGCTTTTAAAAATTTGAGGAGTGACTTCGTTCTATAATCACATTAAGAAAAGATATCTAGTAACGAAGTGTCCACGCTTGTCAGGGTTTTGATGTCTGCGTGCTATATAAACGACCCCATAGTACAAGGATAAGCAGTGAAATCAGTACCACGCGTTAACTTTGTCCCAAATATTCCCGTCCCACTACACTTTACTTCCCGATCGTAAAATTGATGGGTCGAAGCTATAAAACAAACTAGGTCAACTTGACGTCGTCACGCCATTATGGATTCTAGCATGAACATAACCTTATGAGGGGAACCGCCCATGGAACACAATGTTCACAATGTAACACACTGTGTACAGTACGTCCTGTAAAATTGAAGTAAAATAAACTGTTTTCAAAAAGCACCTTCAGCAATGCCATGAACAATGATTTTAATTTAAGAACTTATCGCAATTAACGTAATTTGAAACTTTATCAAATTATTGAGAGTTATACAATAATTTTTGAATCCCAACTGGTTTCTAAATTTGACAAGTCCAATAGGGATAGAATTAACATTTAGGTATGTTTTAAGTTAAGCAAATTAAAACATTCTACTGTATTTAAGTTTTTCAATGGCATATTTAGGTGATTCTTTTCGTCCAACGGATAAAATAACATAATTCGTAGAATATTGCCTTGTGTTTTTATTGGTTCCTATACAATTTGTACGGAATAAAAAATTGCTTTAAAATTTCAAAGACGATTGACTTAAAACTAGGCTTTTGTTACTTACAATCAAGTGAACTGTTTTCTACCATGATATTACCTTAATTTTCACCTAACAAATACAATCATGCTGTATAAATCAGAGTCGTACATAAATAGAATGAACGTGTCTTTCTATGATCTTCCGATCCCCCACGGACTAAACAGTTTAATATCCTGTAAACGAATGAAAGCTAGTGTAAACACTTCAAGGCACCCTCCTCATGGCACGACGTATCTAAACCTGCCCTCATACATAGTGGTCGGTGGCACTTGAGCAAACGAGCAAATGCGGATGAACCGACCGCCCACGTGCGACATGTAAGCCAGCCGGCAGGTAATAATCTGTAAGGATTTTCACCTTGTCTTGCTTTCACTTTCAACGTTTCATTTTCATTGCTATCCGTGAAGAGTTACGTAATGGCTTTCCTACTGTCGTGCCAACCACTCCCCCTCCTACAAAAGGCATTGAGCAACCTATAGAAGTATAGCTATCAATAATAACGGAAGTACGCTTACCAAACTGTGGACTAGATCTATGTTTTCCGGATGGACATGCGACCGACGACGTCGTTAGCCGTATGGTGGATATGAATTAGGGTGCTATCTGTTCTTATCAGATGCTAGCGTGAAAATACCGGTTATGGCGGTCGATGCACACGCCTAAAATAGTACACATAAACGTGACCCAAGACGCTGCCCACTATGAAGAATTCTCGCCAAACTTTTCGAAAGGACCTATGTAACGCTGAGAGATTCTATTATCTCCTCTCTTGCTCTCTTTCAATTATAACAGAGTAGTACTAAAACTTTCGGGAAGTTTTACACTATAGAGTGAAAAACAAGCCGGCTAGTGATTCATACAAAACAAAAGCGCAACAGAAAAAGTTTATGTGTTTAAGTTAAGTTTGTGAGATACAGTTATAGATTAAAGAGAAGGTAAATAAAAAGAAGCCTTTGGCAGATACGCGTGTTTCAACCTCAACTGTAATGCCGTCTTTAGTGTCGTGTACTAGACCTTGGTAAGTGATGCGATTCATGCAACCTCAGTTCAAAAATATCACCTATAAGTACTCTAAAGACAACGTGAACATACGATAAGTCGACTCTTTTAGCGTCGAACCATTCAAAGGTTATTTTTTAAAATGATAAAAATCAGGTAGAAGAAAGGTATGGGGTTTTTAATGTTAATGTACAAGAGTCAATGTCGACACCTACAGTAACGAACTGTTCATTTTTTGTTAAGTCAATTCATTTAAATAACATTCCCACCGTTGTTATAATAAATAGATGTTCCATAATATATTTTACATTTAAAATAAAAGCATGAAACCAGCTCACTAAATTGATCATCATCCATCCTTGATAGAGGAGCTGGAGCTAATTTAATCAGCATCAGTTTCACAAAACGAAAATATCCCTCCGGCGACGCGAGAAACTAAACTCGATTGCACTCAGAACGCGTGCAAACTAAAACGAGGAAAAAACACTCCGGCGACGTGAAACCCACACCCCCAAGACACGAATCTAAAGATCCAGACAACCGTTCAAGCAGAAAACCTTATCGATTGGTCAACACCAGCGAGCGAGCATTCGATCAAGCCCTCAGCCGGATCCGCTGTCCGGCTCTCCAGATCCGTGCACCCGAAAATTTGAGGTCCGGCCACGATGCATCTTCACCTTCTGCTTGGGCTTTAAAGAAACACTGCCCAGCATAACGCGTGCAGAATAACCGTTTCGTTTTCGCTTTAGACACTTTTTTCCACAAACTGCACCAGCCGTTTCATTGGTTTCACCAGCCAAATCTCCTTCAACTTTTACTAAAATCAAACGTTTGTGTGGTATACTTTTAGCGTCTAGCGACGATGAAAAAGAGGCAATGACTGTACAAGCACAACACTGTCTAAACAAGCTGAGAAAGTTTGTCTGTCGGAAAAGGCGCTCAACTGAAGATATAGATAGCGCGATAGAAAGAAAGGATCCACTGCAAAACTCCTTCAGATTTACGCTTCATGATTAGAGCTACGATGGTGTCTTGACGCACCACCATTAAAGCGAAATTATCTGTTCTTGTGTATTTAACCACGCAATCATTAGGCTGAACAGCCAATCGATGACTCAGTGATTGTAAGGATGTTGACTCTCTACGACCCAAAATTTATTTGAATTTGATCTTTCAGATTTATCTACAATTTATATTATCTATAGGATCGATACCTAAACTTCAAAAGAATATTTTACCGTTTTCAGTAAAGCTGAGAATTTACAGAAGTTTTTTTTTACCTGCTTATAAGAGAAAAAACACGTTTTTAATATACTTCACCTAACTTAACCTAAACATATAACGCATTAATCGTGGCAATAGATGATTGTAACGATTTTTGCCTGAAATTATTGATTACTTTATTTGACATTTGTTCCAATGTTTCAACATTGAATATTCTATGTAACTCATTGGTACTATACCAGGGAGGAAGCTTCAGAATAATTTTCAAAATTTTATTTTGAATTCTCTGCAGAGCTTTCTTCCTGGTATTACAACAGCTAGTCCATATTAGTACAGCATACAACATGGCTGGCCTGAAAATTTGTTTGAATATCAAAAGCTTGTTCTTAAGACAAAGTTTTGATTTTCTATTAATAAGTGGATAGAGACATTTTTCATATTTGTTACATTTGGCTTGAATGCCCTTAATGTGATATTTGAAAGTTAAATTCTTATCTAGCATGAGCCCTAGATACTTAACTTCATCTGACCAATTTATTGGAACCCCTCTCATCGTGACAACATGTCTACTTGAAGGTTTCAAATAAAGAGCTTTTGGTTTATGTGGGAATATTATTAGTTGAGTTTTGGAAGCATTAGGAGAAATCTTCCCTTTTTGCAAGCATGAAGAAAAAATATACAAACTTTTTGCAATCGACTACAGATGACACGCAGGCTTCGTCCTTTGGCAGAGAGGCCTGTGTCATCCGCAAACAAAGATTTTTGACATTCCTGAGGTAACTCAGGTAAGTCAGATGTGAAAATATTGTATAATATTGGTCCCAAAATGCTGCCTTGGGGAACACCAGCTCTTACAGGAAGTCTTTCAGATCTGGAGTTCTGATAATTAACCTGAAGTGTACGATTTGACAGATAACTTTGAATTATTCTAACAATGTATGTTGGAAAAATAAAGTTTTTTTTATTTTTAATCGAACCTTTGTGCAAAACACTCTCTTCTATGTCATGAAAAGCAAGACCAGTAGAATAGCCTTCAGATTCGTTGAAACGGATCAAATTTGTTACACATAAAAGTTGATGAGTTGTCAATTGTCCATGGCGGAATCCGAACTGTTCATTGGCAAAAATTGAACTTTCTTTGATGTGGACCATCATTCTGTTCAAAATAACCTATTCAAAAAGTTTACTAATGGAGGAAAGCAAACTGATTGGATGATAGCTAGAAGCTTCTGCAGGATTTTTGTCTGGTTTTAGAATTGGAACAATCTTAGCATTTTTCCATTTGTCAAGAAAATATGCTAATTGAAAACATTTGTAGAATATATCAACTAAAAATGATAAGCTACTTTCTGCAAGTTTCTTGATGAGGATGTAGAAAATTCCATCATCGCCAGGAGCTTTCATATTTTTGATTTTTTTAATAATAGTTCTCACTTCTTCCAAATCAGTCTCCCAGGCATTTTCGAAAACGTTCTCTTGATTGCGGATATTTTCGAAGTCCTGAGTAACTTGATTTTCAATTGGACTAGTAAGTCCTAAATTAAAATTGTGCGCACTTTCAAACTACATAGCAAGTTTTTGAGCTTTTTCGCAATTAGTTAGTAGTAATTTGTTTTCCTCTTTCAATGCCGGTATTGGCTTCTGAGGTTTTTTCAAGGTTTTAGATAATTTCCAAAAGGGCTTAGAGCCAGGGTCCAATTGAGAAATTTTATTTTCAAAATTTTTGTTTCTTAATTGAGCAAAACGTTTCTTGATTTCTTTCTGCAAATCCTGCCATATAATTTTCAAAGCAGGATGACGAGTGCATTGAAATTGCCTTCCCCTCACGTTTTTAAGACGGATCAAGAGTTTAAGATCATCGTCTATAATCACGGATTCAAATTTTACTTCACATTTTGGAATTGCAATGCTCCTGGCTTCAGCAATGGAATTTGTTAAAGTTTCAAGAGCATTGTCAATATCAAGTTTAGTTTCTAAAGAAATGTTAACATCAAGATTAGAGTCAACATACGTTTCATATATATTCCAGTCGGCTCGTAAATAATTGAAAGTTGAGCTGATAGGATTGATAATCGCTTCATGAGATATTTGAAATGTAACAGGGACATGATCAGAATCAAAATCAGCATGAGTAACTAATTGGCTACAAAGATGACTAGAGTCGGTTAAGACCAAATCAATCGTAGATGGATTTCTAGAGGAGAAAAAACATGTAGGGCTATCAGGGTGTTGAATTGAGAAATATCCTGAAGAGCACTCATCAAATAAAATTCTGTCGTTGGAATTACTTTGAGAATTATTCCATGACCGATGTTTGGCATTAAAGTCACCAATGACAAAAAATGACTTATTGCGAGTCAATTTTCGCAAGTCAGTTTGGAGCAAATTAACTTGCTGTTTAGAGCATTGAAAAGGCAAATAGCCAGCTATGAAAGTATATTTACCAAGTTGTGTTTCAACAGAAACACCTAAAGTTTCAAATGACGAAAACAGTTGATGTTTTATACGCCTATGATTGATGATTGCAACTCTCCCACATGCCCCATCAAGTCGATCATTACGATAAACAAAAAAAGTTAGAATATTTTTTTAGTTTGGATCCAGGTTTTAAATAAGTTTCGGTAATAACTGCTATATGCACGTTATTAGCTGTAAGAAAATTTAACAGCTTGTTCTCTTTACCATTCAGAGAACGAGCATTCCAATTTAAAATATTTAAATTATTATTTGGATCCATTAGAAAAACGTAATCCAATAACAATTTGATTTGTAATTATTTTTTTTTGCATCAATCATAAGATTCAATTGTTCAGCTAGAAAATTAAAATCAGGGTTAGACATATAACTTGAAGTGGGTACATTATCTGATGATTTCCCATTAGAATTTTCGGTAGACGAAGAAGCGGAGTAGGAGCTACCTGTGGCGGTAGGGTTTTTTCCATTTGATTTGAACCAAGTAGAATGGGTACTCATAGTACGAATAGGGGAGGAGTTCAAATTATCGGCAAAGGATTTTTCGTGGGTAGATACATTCGAAATTGAAAGATTCGAACGGCTACCCGACGGATTAAAATTAGTTTGTGAATGAGCATGATTATGATCTTCCTGGTGGGTATGATTCCTAATCAAGCGATCGTTAACTGAAAAATGAGCATTGTTCGATACTCTACCAGGCAAATTCCGGAAACGACCGTTATCGTAACGGATATTATCTTTCATCTGCCTGGCACGAGCCTCAATGACTCTCTTGCGTGAAGGGCAATTCCAAAAATTGGACTTATGATTAGCCCCGCAATTAGAGCATATGAACTTGGTGGCATCTTCCTTCACTGGACAGACGTCCTTAGCGTGAGAAGAACCTCCGCAAATCATGCATTTAGCATCCATGCGATAATTTTTTGTACCATGACCCCACTTTTGGCATCGACGGCACTGAGTGAGGTTCTGGTAATTTCCTCCAGGTTTCTGGAAATGTTCCCAAGTCACATGGACATCGAACATAAGTTTTGCTTTTTCTAAAGCTTCAATATTATTTAGATCTTTTTTGTTAAAGTGAACTAAATAATATTCTTGAGAAAGCCCTTTCCGAACAATGCCAGATTGGGTTCTCTTTTTCATAATGATTACTTGGACTGGGGGAAATCCAAGGAAATCATTTATTCCATTTTTGATCTCCTCAGGTGACTTATAGTCACTTGAGAGACCTTTTATGACAACTTTGAACAAACGTTCAGTTTTGTCGTCATAAGTAAAAAAAATTGTGCTTCTTCTCTTCAAGATGTTTGAGAAGAAGTTCACGATCTTTAAGAGTTTCCGGCAAAACGCGACAGTCTCCTTTCTTTGCGATTTGGAAGGAAACCTTGATTCCCCTAATGGAGTTCAAGATCTCCTGCCTAAATCCCCCAAATTCGGAACAACTGACCACGATCCCAGTGAACCACGTATCGTATAAGAATGTGTGCCAAAAATCTCATATTCATACGTCAAAAATCAGAATCGCACAATATGCCAAATCAAAATGAATAAATGTTAACACAAATTGTTTATAATTCTGCACTACGATTCATTATCGATAAACTTTGTTGACAACAAACCATGCCGTAAATAGTATAATCTAGAATCGCGTCAAGTTGTATAAACTGACAGATCATATATCAATGCAGACTAGCATCAAACGAAATCGCAATAACTTAGCAATATTTGCCACCCGAGGTTGATATCTTCTGGCGGTGGGCTTCAAAGAACAACAAAGTGTGTGTGTTGTAGAGAAATCTTCCTTTCATATTGGCAAATAATCACTCCTCATTCATTAAGCAGTCTGTGGTGTAATGGTATGGCACTGGGTTCTAGTCTCGATAGAAACTTTTTTTTTTATTTTTATCGGAATTTTGTTGCATCGTATTGTTGACCATGGAAAGTCTGAAACAGTCGTGGGAAGTGCGTATATGGCTTCCACTTTGGTGTGTATATAGCGTTTTCATGCATTTTATACGAGTGATTTGATTCATATATAATGATGTATAGCAAAAAATATACCAGCCAAAATGTTGACTGGGATATGCGGCACTCTTTGCTTCCGCACTTGAATCAAAGAGCCTGGGCTAGAGGCTGCTTCGATTTGGTGTTCGGAAAATTTGTCTAGAGCATCGAACTGATTGCTCATTTCGATACAATTATTCATTTCACCCTTGGAAGAAACTTCGCATTCCCGGGAAGCGTCCTTTCTTCCATTCTTGCCACGTGTAGTGACAGTTTTAAACCCCACTTTTTTGGAAGGAAGTAGTGAATTCAGAGATTCACCCTTCCTTTTGTTAGTTGTTGATACCTTACTTACTTGATACTTGATGGGCTACAATCCGCTACGTTGAATCTACGCCGAATGGATAATTCTTCTCCACTGGGCTCGGTCCTGAGCCAATCGCTTCCAGTCGCCCTGAACGTTAAGTGCCCTTAAGTCCTCTTCAACTGCAAAAAGCCAACGTGTGCGCGGCCTACCACGAAGCCGACGGCCTTGTCCGGGTTCTCTACTGAATATTATTTTTGCTTGTCGTTCTTCCGGCATTCGTACCACGTGACCAGCCCAACGCAGCCTGCCGTGTTTTATGAGCTTGATAATATCCACTTCTTTATATACTTGGTACAACTCATGATTCATGCGACGCCGCCAGATGCCATTTTCTTGTTTACCGCCGAGTATTGTTCGCAGCACTTTACGCTCAAAAACTCCAAACGCTTTCCGGTCGACCTCTTTCAACGTCCAGGATTCATGGCCGTATAGAGCAACCGGAAGGATAAGAGTTTTATATAGCGCGAATTTTGTTTTCGTCTGCAGGCTACGGGACTTAAGCTGGTTACGGAGCCCTATTCGCAGCTGCAAGACGCCTTCTCACCTCGCGGGTAACATCATTATCGCAAGTCACTAAAGTACCAAGATACACAAATTCTTCCACTACTTCAAATTTTTCACCACCCAGCACCACTTCACTACCAACGTCACGATTGGAACCACGCTGTCTACCAGCGATCATGTACTTAGTTTTGCTGGTGTTGACGGTAAGTCCAATCCTCGCTGTCTCCCTTTGAAAAGGCACGAATGCCTCTTCTACGACTGGACGATCAATTCCGATTATATCGATATCGTCCGCAAAACCCAGGAGCATATGCGACCGGGTGACGATGGTACCGCTTCTTTGCACGCCCGCTCTCCTTATAGCTCCTTCGAGAGCAATGTTGAACAAAAGGTTCGAAAGCGCATCTCCTTGCTTCAATCCATCTAAGGTTACGAAGGAGGTTGAAGTCTCATCCGCAACCCGCACTCTTGATTTCGATCCATCCAACGTTGCACGAATCAGTCTAATCAGTTTCGCCGGAAACCCGTGTTCTATCATTATCTGCCATAACTCATTTCTCTTTACTGAATCGTACGCCGCCTTGAAATCAATGAACAGATGGTGAGTCTGCAAGTTGTATTCCCGGAACTTATCAAGGATTTGTCGCAAGGTAAACATTTGATCCGTCGTTGATCGGCCCTCACGAAAACCAGCTTGGTATTCGCCGACGAAGGACTCCTCCAGCGGTCTCAATCTGTTGAACAGAACACGCGACATTATTTTGTACGCCGAATTGAGGAGCGTTATTCCTCGGTAATTGGCGCACTCCAATCTGTGGCCCTTCTTATACAGAGGGCAGATGAGGCCCTCCAGCCAGCTAGCAGGCAGTTCTTCTTCCTCCCATATCCTTAACAGAGTACGGTGCAGTATTTCGTACAGCTGCTCACTACCGTGCTTGAAAAGTTCGGCCGGGAGCTCGTCTTTTCCAGCAGCCTTACAGTTCTTCAACTCCTTAATCGCTCTTCTAACCTCATCTAGCGTCGGGGGCTCCACAGCTTGTCCATCGTTGCTGATATTTAGTCTGTTCTCAGACGCGCTCGCGTTCTCTCCATTCAACAATTGCTCGAAGTGTTCTTTCCACCTGGCAGCCACCAAGATTTTGTCTGTCAGCAAGTTTCCGTCGCGGTCATTGCACATGACGGGAGACGGCGCAGTTTTTCTCCGTACGCCATTGACAGTTTCGTAAAATCTCCGCATATCGTTTTGTTCGATGCTGTTTTGCGCCTCAGTAATTATGCCTTCTTCATACTGCCTTTTCTTTCTGCGGTGAATTCGTTTCTCGGCTGCTCTAGCTTCCTTGTACCGCTCTCTATTTTGCCGGGTACCAGACACTAACATCCGGCTTCTGGCAACATTCTTCTCATCCGTCACATTCTGGCACTCCTCATCAAACCAACCGTTTCTGGGCCGTCTCCGAGCAGTACCTATCACCTCTCGCGCTGCTGCGCTCATCGCACCGTGGATAGACTCCCACAGATTGTTGACAACCGTGCACGAATTTTACTAACAACGAGATAGTGATCAGAGTCGATGTTTGGGCCTCTAAAGGTCCTCACATCGATGACATCCGAGAAATGCCGACCGTCCACCAAAACGTGGTCTATTTGGTTGCAGAGCTCGCCATTTGGGTGCATCCAGGTGTGCTTTCGGATGTCTTTGCGTGCAAAGTAGGTACTGCTGATGGCCATCCCTCTAGCTGCAGCAAAAGTTATTAGCCTTAGGCCGTTGTCATTGGTGGCGGAGTGAAGGCTCTCCGTACCAATTATTGGGCGGAAAAAATCCTCTCTTCCGACCTGAGCGTTAGCATCCCCGATAACAACTTTTACGTCATGTTTTGGGCACTCTCCGTAGATTTTTTCGAGACAATCATAAAACGCATCCTTCGTGTCGTCGGGTTTATCGTTTGTCGGCGCATAGATGTTGATCAGACTGTAGTTGAAGAATTTGCCCCGTATCCTCAATACGCAGATTCGTTCATTAATTGGTTTCCACCTCATAACACGCTTCATCTGCTTCCCGATCACTATGAATCCGACGCCATGCTCTGCCTTATCGCTGCCACTATGGTAGATGTTGTATTTGAAAGCTGTGTTGGCGACGGGATCCACCGCCCTGAATTCACGTTCTCCAGTTCTAGGCCATCTTACTTCCTGAATAGCAGCCACGCTCACTCCAACCTTCTGCAATTCACGAGCCAAAAGGCTCACTCGTCCGGGTTCATTTAACGTCCTGACATTCCAGGTACCGAGTTTCCAATCATAGTCCTTATTTCGTTGCCAGGTCGGTTGCCGAAAATATCGTTCGTTATTTCTCCTTTCTCCATTTTTCGTGGTAGGTAAGAAATTCGATATGCTACCTTACCAGGGTCGCGATACCTACATCACGATGGTGGGGCTGCCACCTTAGGTGTAGCTGACGTGATACAGCATTTCATACTCAGCCGCTGGATGCCAGAACAGACGCTGTTTGAGCCGCACCTCCTTGGTGGACAGACGCTCGAGACGCACCTCCTCACTCTAGCTGATGTCAGAAGGAAAACAGTGCCCAGGCTGCACTACCAGCTAAGTACGCAACCCTTAGCTGGCGGTCTTTGTCATCATTTGACCCGTGGAAGCGTGAGGTAGGGGCTTGTGAGGACCAGAGCTTTGTTGGACGCTCCTTCCTAATTGTCAGCTCACCATTTCACAGCCCATGTTTAGTTAATAAACGAGAAAGACGTGACCTTCGAGAGGTTTTTTCCCAAGACGGTGTCCAAGAAGGATTACCACCGCTAGCTTTCGCCAACGGGTCCAACGAAAAATCGAAGGCACGGGTCCAAACAAGGATCGTAAAGGGATCAATAGTAGAAAAAATAGTACTGTTTTAGTAGCACTGAAAAGTACCGTTTTTAATTTTAGCATTGAAAAATACTTTTTTATTGCTTTAGGTAGTTTTTAAAAAACTTCCAGGAGCAGAGATAATTCGTGTACGCACAGCACGAAGGTACAATGCGCACTGAAAGTTTTGCCAATCATTATTTGAAACTAAGCATGTAATTTAATGTTAGTTGGAAATACATTGAATTAATCATACTCGCCTATAAACACATAATCGAGTTAAAACGGGAAAGTGAAGATTCAATTGACCTCACGGAGCGATTTCGCCCACTTAGATGAAGATAATTTACAATTACAATAACTCATAACATATTCTAGCAGCATTACCCTTCGACCGTTTTCAAATCAATGTTACCAAACATAAAAACATTATATTACCTTCGTGCTATCATATTAACAATCATATTTTGTGTTCTTTTTTTGTTCCAGGCGAAACATCACTCTCTATGAACATTATTAATTTTCTATAGGAAAGACTTTATATAGAAAATAGCCGCAATAGATTTTCTCGGATATCTGTTCCCAATAAGCAACCGACCTCTCCAACTGGCAACAGTACATATGTGCTAGTAAAAGTGGCAAGCTCCGGGCAAAATAAGGAATCAACAGCGGCACCGGAATGTCGTAAACCCGATCCGGATGCCATCGTAGTCGAAACAGCAGTAGCAGCATCAGCATCAACGGCTTCGCCAGCACTTCAGCAGCAAAAGCAACAGCAGCCAAAAATTGCAATCACTCAGTTGAAATCACTCACAAGTTGCACTACAACCACAACTATCACCACCAAGAGTAAAACCGGCGCCGAAAGCACCAGCAGTAGGAGCAGCACCGCCACAAAGCCCACCGCACAGGAAGAGGAAGTTGACGAAGGGGATAGCAGTTCCGGCCAATTAGTCAGCACCAGAGGAATATGCACCTTGCGGGTGAAGATTTTCCTCATCAAGCATCTCTCTAAGCTAGTCGCGTGCAACAAAAAGATGTTTCTTCCAGTGAAATCCAACACGTAAGTTGCCTCCAAAACAATTGTTCATGATGTCTCCTAGCTTTAAAAGTTTATTTCTAAACGTGTAATCGTTACTCGCTTCTTAATTGTTTTAGTATTTCTGAATGGTAACACCATTCGTAGACGATAAAATAAAGTGGGCAAAAGTTTCTTCTGAAGATTTCAAGCTCAATCTATATACATAATATAATCGTTATGAAGGTTTGAATGCTGTCCAAATAAGTGAATTATTACTCTAAAAACTATTGAGATCAAATGAGATTTGTAAAAATTCGGCTATAATCAATTATTTCAATTTTGGTGATGAAAAGCTGCAAGTTGAGCCATGAAATCATGAAGCAGGATCTAGAATCATGACCTCATTTCATGAAAACAAACATTATACGTCAATTTAGATTCAAATATCATGAAGATTGAAATCGTGCCAGTTTTGTGCCGGGTGTTCCTGACTACTGTAGATATAAAATAATTTCAACTGTATCATGTTTTCGTGGTCGGGAATTCCATTGATCAAAAACTTTCCCCCTTTAGTTGTTTCACACCAGACTGAATTGGAAAAGTTGTTCCTTTTCACATGTTTCCTTCTGTGGCATACTCTGCCAAACCAAACTTATGGAAAGTGAAAATCACTTTCCTTCTAACCAGGGCGGTGCACCGCATGAATCATAATTTAGTGCTTCATTTTTTATTCCCGTTGGCTCCACACAAGTGAAAATATTAATCTGAAATCAAGTAGGATTTAGTATGCCCAAGAGTCCACACGGTTGCTATATGCCAACACGGAGATGACTGAAATGGCCAAAGAGAAACGGAGAAAAAAAAATTCGAAAGGGTTCAAAAGTTGCGCTTTGATATGCCTATGGAGGACTCAAGAGCCTGGATCGGTTTGAAAACCGAAGCGTCTATGTCTGAGCACGTGCTTGTGTCGAGGATCAAAGAGTAACGCTTGAGACAATTCGTGGTGTTGTCATCTTGAAAAATGAAAATTAAAAATATGTAGGAAAAAAAGTGAGGCAAGGTACATAAAGTAAACTTTACCAAAACTTGAAATGAACTTCGAAACATTTTCTTCTTATCGAGCAGTGTTAGTGCTTTCATAAATATTTTTATATATTTCAAAATCATTTTACTTTATATTATAACTTGGCTCTGTCACGTATCCTTTACTACGTTCAGACTGGAGCTGATATGAGGCTCTGCACAAAAATCCATCCATCTCTTTCACTCTTCCATGAAATTAGTAAACAACAAGGCCAGTAAACGTCAAAATCCCATACAAAATCAAAACAGTGGAGAGCCCCATTACATAATATGAGCTATCTTGATATCAAACGTCATATCTCTAATTTCCAGTGAAAACTAGATGCATTATTTTATTTATTTAGTTGGTGTTACATCAATTAATTTGATAAAACCTCGTTAACGATGTTACGCCAATTTACTCGGTCCATGGCTGTGTCTCTCCAACTTCGATTTTGGCCCACGTTCTCCAGATCTTGTTGCACCTGATCAAGCCACCTCGCTCGCTGTGCTCCCCGCCTTCTTGTGTCAACCGGATTCGACGCGAACACTATTTTTGCAGGATTGTTATCCGGTAGTCTTGCAACATGCCCTGCCCAACGCACCCTTCCGGCTTTCGCAACCTTCTGGATACTGGGTTCGCCGTAGAGCCTAGCGAGCTCGTGGTTCATTCTCCGCCGCCAGACACCGTTCTCCTGAACTCCGCCAAAGATCGCCCTAAGCACCCTTCGTTCGAACACTCCAAGTGCTTGTAGGTCCTTTTTCAGCATGGTCCATGCTTCATGTCCATAGAGGACCACCGGTCTTATAAGCGTTTTGTACATGGTACATTTGGCGCGGGGTGAATCTTTCTCGACCGCAGTTTCTTCTGGAGCCCATAGCAGGCGCAACTTCCACTGATGATGCGTCTCCGTATTTCACGACTAACGTTGTTATCAGCCGTTAACAAGGATCCGAGGTAGACGAACTCATCAACCACCTCAAAAGTATCCCCGTCTATCGTAACACTGCTTCCCAGGCGGGCTCTGTCGCACTCGGTTCCGCCTATCAGCATGTACTTTGTTTTTGACGCATTCACCACCAGGCCAACTTTTGTCGCTTCTCGTTTTATGCGGGTGTACAGGTCTGCCACCGTTTCAAATGTTCTGCCGACAATATCCATATCATCCGCGAAGCAAACAAATTGGCTGAATCTTGTGAAAATCGTACCTCGGTTGTTGAGCCCGGCTCTTCGCATGACACCTTCTAGCGCGATGTTGAACAGCAGGCACGAAAGTCCATCATCCTGTCGAAGTCCCCGGCAGGATTCGAACGAACTGGAATGTTCGCCCGAAATCTTCACGCTTTTCTACACACCGTCCATCGTTGCTCTTATTAGTCTTGTGAGCTTCCCGAGAAAGCTGTACTCGTCCATGATTTTCCATAGCTCCTCGCGGTCAATGCTATCATAAGCCGCTTTGAAATCGATGAACAGGTGATGCGTTGGGACTTGGTATTCACGGCATTTCTGGAGGATTTGCCGTACAGTGAAGATTTGGTCCGTTGTCGAGCGGCCGTTGATGAAACTAGCTTGATAACTTCCCACAAACTCATTTGTTATTGGTGGTAGACGACGGAAGATAATCTGGGATATCACTTTGTAGGCGGCATTCAGGATAGTGATCGCACGATAGTTTTCACATTCCAGTTTGTGGCCCTTCTTGTAGATGGGGCATATGACCCCTTGCTTCCACTCCTCCGGCAGCTGTTCTGTTTCCCAGATTCTGACAATCAGCCGGTGCAGACAGGCGGCCAACCTCTCCGGGCCCATTTTGATGAGTTCAGCTCCAATACCATCCTTACCAGCCGCCTTGTTATTCTTGAGCTGGTTGATGGAATCCTTAACTTCCCTCAATGTGGGGGCAGGTTGGTTTCCTTCATCCGCTGTGCTGACGTAGTCACTTCCTCCGCTGTCGTGACCCTCAGCGCCTGTATTCTCCGTGCCATTCAGGTGTTCATCGAAGTGCTGCTTCCACCTTTCAATCACCTCACGTCCGTCCGTCGAGATGCTTCCGTCCTTATCCCTACACATTTCGGCTCACGGAACAAAGCCTTTTCGGGATGCGTTAAACTTCTCGTAGAACTTTCGCGCTTCTTGTGAACGATGCAGCTGTTCCATTTCTTCACATTCCGTTTCTTCCAGGCGGCACTTTTTGTCTCGGAATAGGCGAGTTTGCTGCTTTCGTTTTCTTTTATATCGCTCCACGTTTTGTCGCGTTCCTTGCTGCAGCATTGCAGCCCGCGCTGCATCCTTCTCCTTCAAAACCTGCCTGAATTCTTCGTCGAACCAATCGTTACATGTCCTCCTTTCTACGTACCCGACGATGCTCTCGGTTGCGTTGTTTATGGCTGCTTTTATGTTGCTCCAGCAGTCCTCAAGAGAGGCTTCGTCAAGCTCGCCCTCTTCCGGCAACGCTACCTCGAGATGCTGCGCGTATGAGGCAGCGACGTTCGGTTGGGCCAGTCGCGCTAGGTTATACCGAGGCGGGCGTCGATACCATACATTGTTGATGACGGATAGTTTTTGGCGCAGTTTCACCATCACAAGATAGTGGTCAGAGTCAATGTTAGCGCCACGATAGGTTCTGACGTGGTAATATCGGAGAAGTGCCGTCCATCGATCAAAACGTGGTCTATTAGTGATTCCGTCTGCAGTGGTGATCTCCAGGTGTATCGATACGGGAGGCTTTGCTGGAAGTAGGTACTGCGAATGGCCATGTTCTTGGAGGCGGCAAAATCTATCAGTCGTAGGCCGTTCTCGTTCGTCAGCCGGTGGGCGCTGAACTTTCCAATCGTCGGTCTGAACTCCTCCTCCTGGCCAACCTGAGCGTTCAAATCTCCTATGATGATCTTGACGTCGTGGCTTGGGCAGCGGTCATACTCGCGTTCGAGCTGCGCGTAAAATGCGTCCTTGTCATCATCAGTGCTTCCGGAGTGAGGGCTATGCACGTTTATGATGCTGAAGTTGAAGAACCGGCCTTTGAGCCTCAACTTGCACATTCTTTCGTTGATCGGCCACCACCCGATCACGCGCCTTTGCATATCACCCATCACTATAAAAGCTGTTCCCAGCTCACGTGTGTTGCCGCAGCTCTGGTAGATGATATGGTTACCTCTAAACGTTCGCACCATTGATCCCTTCCAACACAATTCCTGCAACGCTACGATGCCGAATCTGCGGTCCTTCAGCACGTCGGCGAGTATGCGTGTGCTCCCGATGAAGTTGAGAGATTTACAGTTCCACGTACCGAGCTTCCAATCGCTAGTCCCTTTACGTCGCTGTGGTCTTCGCCGATTGTCCCGGTTCGTATTCTCCCGTTGATTATTTGTTGCTTGATTTTTTTACGGCTGGCTTGCAGGGCCTGCCACCAACCATTGTTGATCAGACTCATTTCCCCGAAATTCGAATTGTGAAGCCATGAACTGTTATAACTGTGCGTTGTATTCCTGAGATGTAGGGGGAGGTGGTTGGGCTTGAGTGTTGCACATGGGATCCGACAGTTTTGATCTCGGTGGGCCGCAATTCAAGTTTCGGTGAAATGATTCGCACTCACTCACTCACTCATTTCATTTCACCGAAACTTGAATTGTGGCTCTCTGGGATCAAAATTGATCGATTTTGTGTGCAATACTCAAGCTTAACCATCTGATTTTCTATCTTAGGAGGATAGATCATGGTTGTAGTAGTTCGTGTCTTCGTAGTTCGGAAAATGTTATTTTCGGGGAAATGAGTCTGAACAACACTGCCACCAACCCCCTAGATTTCCGGAGGACCATTCCCCCTAAATGTTCGGAGGACCATAGTGCACAGTTTAGCTTAGAGTCCTTCTCTGGCACTCGGACAATGATCAGCCGCTCCTAACATGGAGTACAGACGCTCAAGGTTTGCAGAAGCAAAAGCACCCCCCCCCCTTCCCTGTCAGCATACGACCAAAGTTCCCACCGGGGGTTGGTTACCCGATCTTCTCTAAGGTTACTCGTACCCCGGCCAGTACCACGAGGAGGTACGGATAGGAGTTGCTGGGCAAGAGGCTAAGGACCGCACAGAGGGGTCTATTTTATTCCTTCAGGTACGCGAGGTACCAATGGTAGGCCATGCCCAGCCATTTACCAACCCCTCCGTGTGCAACCCATTTTTAGTCGCGAAGCAGTATATTTAATTGAAATGTATGTATTCTTATGTAAAATATGGTCAAAATTATGGGACAGCGACAAATTCGCGAAGCTTTGGTTTTATCGCCTCAGTCTCCCCGCGAAGTTTTAAGAACTTCGTCGCTAATTTCCGTTGTCCTATGAATAACCTTTGAGGGAACGTACAAAATCTGTGCTGATTTTAATCATTAGTAACCTGGTTTTGAAGATATTTCATTGGTAGATCGACACTTCCCTTAAAAAAATATTGAATCTCCAATTTATTTGTAGATTTTTTTTTCGCAAAAACTAAAACATGGCTGTCATTTTGTCAAACTAAAATTGTACTCTTTGAAGATTTAAGATCTTCATACGACCAGAATGGTGCTAATTACTCAATACCCTTGCATCAATTTGCTTCAAAGTAGTTATTAGTAAACTTTTTAATCACAACAATCTTGATAATCATTGAATAATGAAAGTAATTTCCATGAAGCTGTAAGTAAATCAATTAAGTTGGAAACCCATTGACCATGAGCATCATTAGATTGTATATTATTCTGGTGGTACCATCCATAGTGAAAGGTTTTCGCCTGTTTAAGAAGGAATTGAATCACTCAATACCAGCTTTTGCCTGTTGAAAATAAAGGCTAGGGTAAAAGCACCAATTTTCGACCCATTCATACGATTTTGGCCTATTTTGTGTGGAAATCCGAAAATTGGCACAGATTTCTTGTAGGTCGAAAATTAGTGCTTTTCCCCTATATAATATTTTTCTCTATTAATAATTAGTTCAGTAAGGTCATTAACTAAATGTGTTAAGTTTCACAGTTTAATGACCTGCCTACGTCGATAATCACATTACGTTATGCATTGAGGTATCGTTTTCTTCTAGACGATGGAAATCCTTCGTTGTTTTGTTTGGCAAAACTTCTTGCCAATAAAGAAGCATTCAAAAGCAATTTTCCTTACCCAGCCAACAACATACATATGTATAATCGAATACATCGCGTTCACACTTTGCGTAGACTTGGCACCCGTTCAAGGAACAATAATTCCGTTAAGCAAAAGAAACAATTCCCCATAGAGAACCGAGGAAAGGAATTAGACAGCTCCTTCTGCGCTCTTCTTATCGCTATTTATATGCCAAGGGATTGTGTTTCCGAACTGGAATGGGCCCACACAGAAAACGTTTTAGCGCCTGTCTATCACGGTTGGAGCATTGTCCCCAAATGCAGAGTTGAATCAAAGAGGTTACGCAATCGGAACTCATTTTCAATGAATGGGAGTTGTGAAAACGGTGACACCTCTCCCTCAATGGAAAAACACGTCACAACAGCTTGCCAACAGGAAAATTTGACCCAGAAATTGAATTACCCCGGGGCAAGAAACGGTCGCATGTAACTGGATGGACACGACCCCAGCATAAATCCTGCCCTGTTTGACCCGGATGGGGCCAGTCTGGTGAGTCTCCTTTCGGTTCTACTATGGGTGTTATAATAGAGCGGTTCTACTATGGGTGTTACAAAAAAGATAAAAAAAATCTAATCTACAAATGACAAAAATAGAGTTTTGTCAAATTTTCATCCATTTGGTTTTTATTTCCTAATTTTTCGTATAACATCATTACCATTAATTTCTTATGATTATGCCAATGGCATTATGTCAAACGTGTACTGTATTTTAACATCAACGTGAATAAGATAGTCTTACCAATGCTGAAAGTATAATTTTGGTTTTTCCTTATGAATTTTTAACTAAAACCTTAAACGTCTTTGATCCACCTTCAAATCCAAACCAAAAGGATGAAAATTTGATAGGACACTATTTTCATCAAATAAATTGTGAGGAAGGAAGATCTCCTATAGGATTTGCCAATTTGTTTGTAATGTGAACCACCCTAGTGTTATAAGCATGACGATGTTTGACGATATGGCACTAGTGGGGTGTGCCAAGGCTCTATGTCACCCGCACTAACGAAGACGAAGAGCCGGTGAATGGTCGCTGCTGTCGCCTTTGGAAAACATGTCAATGAACTTTTTCCTTCGATGCGATAGATTTAAAGGAAAGCGCAAACAATAGGGGCTGTTCGGGTGTCATAGCATTGGAAAAGAGTGAAAATTCAATAGCTTAGGGTAGATTTTGCTATAAAATTGTAACATTTAAAAATTCTCGTAGTAGCCAACCATAGCTAGAATATAACCGGTCTACTTACAAACACCCAAAGGGTGTCCTGCAGATATTTTTCTGGGATTGACTCAGAAATGGATATAAAAAATCCATCGCTGGTTTCGAATATCGATTCTTTGCAAATCATAAGGATCTCGAGATATAGCAATCTAAATTTACCTGTTTAGAGTTGATACTAAACTTTTTGGGGGGTGATTCAATATTCAACTGGGTATTGCAATACCGTAAATTCGGGTGAAATTGATCAGTAGGGTGAAATTGATCACTGTGTCACTCGATTTTATTTCTTCCTAATGGAGCACAAATATCAATGTAACCTGCAGTGAATGAACGTTGTTTGTCGTAAGTATTTCCAAATTGTGTGTTGTGAAGTTTTTTGCGTTCAAAAATGTTCATTTCTATGAAAATAATGAAAAATTTCAAAATCTTGTACGGTGCAGTGTTGACAAACATCAATAAACTTCTAGTTCTAGACAATGATTTAGGCATGGTACAATCCTGAAAGTTTGTGATGATACTTAAGACATTTCCCCAAACTAGATTTCATAACCAAACCTCGTACCAATTCGTTGATTTGGTTGAAAAAATTGAATTTCTGTTATATATCAGGAAAATCCTTAGGAAATTGCATACATTTAGGCGTTCTCTGCGTTATTCTTGAAATTTAAACAATCATTATTTCTAAAAATATTGCATTGTTAAGAATTTGGCAAGCATATTCGGATTCAGGGAGCTCAAATTTATTATGTAAAGTTGTTTTGAAAACTAACAATAATTGCATTGATAAGTGATCAATTTCACCCCGAAATGAGATCTCCCGATATTTTATTTTAGACATATTTTTTAGCACTAAAATTACATTTATTAGAAAATTTCGGTGCTTGAGGCAATGAGGCTCACCTTCATACTTGTTTTCTTGCATTCAGTTGTTTGGCATTGTCAACATTATAGAAATCAGACAAGAAAAACCGTGAAAAGTGATCAATTTCACCCGAAATTACGGTACTTATTTTGGTGAGTCCGTATTTATGACGAGTAGTGTAAGTTGAATTAACTTCGTACAAAAACTTACGTTCATTGAAAGTGCGTAAAAATACTTCGTAAATTAGGGTTTTAGTGTACTTACAACCTAATTGAGGCATGAATGAGCCCTGCATAGCAGGTAAAATACCTTAAATAATATCTTATACATATTCTACAAAGACCAAACTGAAAATCAGATCTAAATAATACATGATTGATTTTTATATAAACGTGAAATTTTTCAATAGTAATTCAAAACCTTCAGCAGTGAATAGCTGTCGAATACCTGAATGAAATATTTTAAACATTTTTTCCAATACCATTAAAATAAAAAATTGAGCTATTGACTACTGCATAATATCTAATTATGGTATGATACCAGAATATGGTACAAATAGATTGATGCGAGTTATTGTCCCTCCTCGGGTAGCCACTTCATTACAGACGCTTGAAAGAAATCCTATGAAGATTCCTTCAATAGTTCTTATAAGATTGTTTTACTATTTCTTCAATTATATGAATATGAAATGTTACTGGAACACCTCCAAGTGAATTGATTACGAATGTTGATTGATGTCAACGACATACTAGAAACGTGAATTATACCGCATTATTTCACTGAAAAATGCTTGAAAGAAGTTTTCAAGGGTTTTTGTTTTACGTTTTTATGAAAGTTTCTCAAAACAATTCCAATGTTCCTTCAGGGATTCTTACAAAAAAATTCTCTTGCAATTCCTCGACAGATCACATTAAAGAATAGTTCTAGGATTTCTGAGAATTTTTCAGAGATTTCCCCAAGAATTTCCCTAACAGTTTTTCCAGAGACTCTTGCGGAGATTCCTCCAAATATTCGTTCCAGAATTTTTCCAACTTCAACCCTAGTTTCTGCATACGATATATCAAAGATTCCTCCAGTTATTCTTAAAAACAAAGGTTTCTTGAGGAATCTTTTCAAAAAATTTTCATTTCTGAAAAAGGAGGCTTTCAGATTACTACTTCAGTCAAAAGTTTATGTCTCAAATATTGCGATTTTTGAATTTTTTTATAATATTTTGTCTGAACTGCGGAGCAAGAGAAATTTGATCACGAAGGAGAAAAATCGAAAAGGCTAAGATGAAAATCTCTATCATTACGACGACACAAACGACGTCTCCATGTTGAAGTTTATTCACACATTTCAATATCACAACAGTTGACATTCCTCATTACTATGCAACTGATTATAAGTGCATTTTCCCCTAACTAAATGCAATCATCCACGTTTTATCCAACCTTCCAGATCTCCAGTAACCACCGAAGGAACCAACGGAGAGGATGTCACCACTGTAACCAGCAACTCGACGCAGACACCGAGCGATCTCAGCCCGCCAAACATGTCCGGTGACGACATACTGCCCCAGGCGCACCACCAAAATCCTGGCCACTGTATAGCATCGTTCTCGGCCATTAACCGCATGCGACAGAACGCTCAGGTTAGCAAACAAATCCCCTGCCAAACGAATCATGCAAATCGAGAGAGTGCGGTGACAGTCGGCAATCAACAGTCTAATTAGCAACTCGTTCGCTTTCTACACTCCCGTGCAAAAGATTGGGGTCAACCCCTAGAAAACATTCAGAAGTGTTTTGTCCATATGTCTGATACATCTAATTGAAACTCTCTATGGCTCATTCGAAAAAAATGACATAATTTTAATTTGTATGTATCATCAATATTTTTTGAATATTGCTTTCTAAATTTTGACTTGAACTGTGATATTTTTCTTAATTTTAACGAAAAAAAGCTTTCTTTGTCAAAGTTGCCATTTTCACATTTGTATCTTGTGTGGCAGGTACGATGATACTATATGCCCAGGAAAGTCAAGAAATTCCATTACGAAAAGATTGTGAATTGTTTTCAGATTTGTCCGCCCATATTTTGCAAGTGCTCTTCAAAGATTTTAAGATTTTGGTTATGATGCTGAACTGCTTTGAAATTTTGCTCGATCCAATGCTGAGAAAATTAATAATGTTTGATAATAAATCTTTGAGCTGTTTAGTAGAATACCTACAGTATTGGACAAAACATTTGCAACTTTTTCGATTTTCCATACAAAATGACCAACTTTGGTAAGCTAGATCTCAGTTAATTATGGACCGATTTGGATGAAACTTTCACAGAACATCAGATATAACTTGAATTTTATCATTTATTTTTGAATAATTTTTCCAATCACGAGTTTATAAGTAATAACGGTTTGACTAAAGTGTAATTTTCGACGAAAAATTTAAAACTTTTTATCTCAAAATCTGATAGCTCTACACAAAAACTGTCTTCAGCAAACTTATTCATCTCGTCAAAATCTACAAATTTGCTGAAGATACATGAAGCTATTCCTTCAATATGTTTAGTTATGTCAATTATAAAAAATCGTCAGAATATTCACTTTAGTCAAACCGTTACTGCTTTCCAACTTGTGATTAGAAAAATCACTCAAAACTATATGTTAAAATTCAAGTTATGTCTGATATTCTGTGAAAATTTCATTCAAATCGGTCCATAAATAACCGAGATATAGTTTATCAAAGTTTGTCATTTTGTATCTAAAATCGAAAAAGTTGCAAATGTTTTGTCCAATACTGTATAAGTAGATTAAAAAACCGAATTTAGTACTATACCATTTAATTCCACTCGACTTTGAAGTCGAGTCTAGCACACGACACTGAAGACGGCCTTACAGTTGAGGTCGAAATACGCGTATCAGTCAAAGGATACAAACTCTAGTGGAATTAAATGGTATAGTACTAAATTCGGTTTTTTCATCTACTCAATAATGTTTGTTTCAATGTTATTTTTGAAAACTGTCACAACTTCAACTAAAAATTTAGTAAACTAATTTTAATTTCAAATAAACAATTGAGAATTTTAATTTGACGTGTACTTAGAGATATGAACAAATCACTTTTGTATGAGTTAGGGGGTGACCCAAAACTTTTGCACCGGAGTGTACGAGTCGTCCCATTTGCACACGCGAACCATGGTTTGAAAACTCTTCTGATTTATTCAAAACCAATTTCCATTTTTATCGTTTTCGGTTCTCGATTCTCGGTGGCGTTATATCCGGACGAGAGCAGCTCTGCGATGTGGCACTGGAAGTCGGAGGTGAAACCATCAATGCACATAAGGTCATACTGGCTTCGGTTTCGCCGTATTTCTATGCGATGTTCAACGGTGAGTATAGAGGGGCATTCACAAATAGGTATCCATGTACGTGCTGTGAATATGCACGCAAAACCGATTGCGGAATTTATTTGAAATTGATGCATTTGTGCTACAAGTGGTATGAAACAAAGATAATTGTAGCCCTACCCTATTCCACATTGAACAGGTTGGGCATTTCAAGGGTGAATATCAAAAGCAGTGAACGATAATGCGTCTCCACTTGTTCAGTGTTACTGACAATGCTATGTCTATGATTACCCTCAGGTCCAAAATTGTTATCAACAGCTGTCTTCTCACAAAATAAACATATTTTCAGCATGAAAATTAAAGTCTATGGCGCGGTATATAATTTGCTTTACTTTAAAATGCACGAAAGCCACAATTCTCATTCTTTTTCTTTGCTTAGGATTTAAATTTTAACCCGATGACATATAAGATTTTTTGACATAAATTTGAGCTTAGAAGCATAACGCGCAAGTTTGGGCAAAAATAGAAATGGTTGATTGCACTCTTTTAAGTAAAAAACACTACGTATTTCTAAACTTGTTTGCATGAATCAAAATTGATTGTAAAAGTTTAATGAATAATACCTAATGAAGAAAAAAGACTTTTTTACACTTAAAATTCCTAATAATAATAAAAATACTTAGACCCTTAATTTTTGAAACCTGTTTGCTTGCATCAAAACACTAAACGATGACTTCTATATTTTTTTTTCGTTTTGGACAGAAATCAAAATTTTAGTTTACATTCAAAATTGCTTTTATTTGAAAACCAAGAAAACCCTAAATAGGGGTTTTAATAGTATTAGTATTTAGTAGTTAGTATTGACAAAACTTGCATGAACAAAAGCTGTTCGAAGTTTTCTACATCAATCGAAATCGTAAGAAAATGATTGTAAATCAATTGTCATTATATTGTTAATCAATGGCTACACTTCTGCATTAGACACTGACACGTTAATGCTTCCAGTGGGCATTTATGCCCTTTGAAGGAAGCACCACACTAGACAACGGACTAGCATGCAACGCCCAGTGGCACAGTCGGAAAACATTCCTCACGAAAAGTTTACCGGCCTGAGGCGGGAATCGAACCCACACTCCCTAGCAAAATTCGAGAGGGGATCTATAGTCTCCCTTAAGGTAAATAAATAATTTCCAGGCTTCCCATTTATAAAAATAAAAATATACTTGGAACTTGAAATTTTGAAATTATGCTGATTGCATGCAACACTATACACATAGAATTAAAGTGTTTGAGAACTTACAAATACAAATGTAACAAATAAGAAACGCAAAAATGAACGTCAAATTGCAATCATTTTTTTGTCCTTGAAATTTAGAAATAGAGTTTGGTCTCTTATAATCAGTACTGGGAATGGTGATAGTAGTAGGCTTGAATTTCGCGAAAATCACGTGGCTTTCCCAGTACAGTAGTTCAAAAACGTGAATCTCATCAAGTAGCCTATGTTGGATGCATGAATTTTCTACATCGTGAGTGTCATTGAAGGATCTAAATGCGGGAAATAGAGCGGGAAATAGAACATTTTTCTACAGTAATTTTGGGTTGCCCTTAGCAACGGTTTTTTTTGCAATTTTCAAGCCTACAGTAGCGATAGGCGTGAGTTTCACTGGCTTCGCTGACTGCGATTGGCTTTGTTTGGCTACTGTAGAATGAATTTCAGATTTTTTCCCAACTCTGCTTATAATACTACTCGAGTAGAATCCGTTTCAGCATGATTTTGATGTAAAAAAGATCAGCAGTGCCACAGTGGTCCCATTTGTTCTGCAAAGCGGTCATAATAGTAGTTTACAGAACAAGTTGCAGAATGATGATTTTTACAGCACGGGACGAAAATTAATTACGACGAGTGCTGTAAAAATCCAGTTCTGCTACGAGTTACGTACAACATTTTTTGCAATGTCGAAGAAGACAACTTCAGATTATCAGGAAATATATCGAAATGCATTCACCAATTTACAATTTCTGAAAAATTGTTGTGTTATGATTCATTACGAAACTCAAAACAGTTGAGTAATGAGAAAGCGTTACGCAATGATTCATTACAGCACTAGTTTCAGTTGCGTAATGACTATTCCCGCACTGCATATTTCAGTCACAGATAACAGATGTTTATGCCAGAACAGAAAAATTCTGAAAACCTGTGTAAGTATTCAAATTGAAACTTCTTGCCATCACTAGCGCCGCCACTCAGCGAATTGCGTCAATCGGTGGTGAATATAAGTATCTTGAAATATTTCATATTCACCACTGACATCGACATGGGAACTTAGCGATGACAGCGTCACCACGATGTTGCTACTTGTGTTGCCATTCAAAATAACCATTAATTGGGTTACACAGTTTACAATCGGACTTCAACGTCTGTTGTCTGTGCTCCAGTGTGGGAATGTAGGCCGTTTCATGACAGATTGGCGTGATGAAAAACCACGATGTCGGTACTTGTGTTGCCTTTCATTTGTCGTTAATTCAAGCGTGTGCTAGAATAAGGGCGTAAGTCGCATGATCGATTTCTCTTCATCGATCCTCTCTTCTGTGAATAAATGAGAAATATATGTAGGAATATTCACGCTATGTCTGAACCAGACAATTATAAAAATCGAATGTACATCGGATTTTTTCTCGCTAGAGATTAGTATTTGGTCTATATTTTCATAATCGGAAGGTTTTAAAATATTCTATCGGTGAAATTTTTTCCATACATTTTGTATGGGCGGAAATGCGTCGAAAACTTGATTTTCATGGGATTTAGTATGAAAAATGGCTAAAAAGTGGAAAA
The DNA here is from genome assembly GCF_002204515.2 of Aedes aegypti. Classification (NCBI taxonomy): domain Eukaryota; kingdom Metazoa; phylum Arthropoda; class Insecta; order Diptera; family Culicidae; genus Aedes; species Aedes aegypti. The sequence continues at coordinate 331,968,797 of NC_035108.1, forward strand.
AATCAAAATTTCACCGATGGAATATTTTAAAACTTTCCGATTATGAAAATATAACCCAAATATTAAACTCTAGCGAGAAAAAATCCGATGTACATTCGATTTTTATAATCATCTGGTTCAGACATAGCGTGATATTGTGAAATGATAATTGTTAATTTTTCTCTAATAGGGTCCTAAAGCCCTGTCTCAATTTTATTACCAAACGCTTAAGTTTAGGGCAGAAACACATGTTTACTCAATTTTTAAATGATTTCCATTGGTTTAAGTACAAAAAACATTTGTTTAATGATTTTTGAGATTTTGTCACACCCCTTGGTTTAAACTCGAATTTTGGGTATATTTTGTTTTCCGTGTCCCTTCCGAAATGTCAGATAGGAACAACCCCAGTGTTAAAACTATATGCCCTGTGGCATTTTTGTCGAAAAAGTGAATGTCAAACAAGATCACAAGTGTCAAGGTTGATATTTGGAACTATTTTTAAAATTGAAGTTAAAAAATGATATAGCCGTTATTTGAGCGGGAAAACTTGCTAAAGTAGTTGCAAGAACATGCTCTTTCGTATTATTGAATAAAAACGAGAATTCATTGAACATTTTAGGACCCAATTGATAAATTACTTGTATGAGTTTCATTGAAAATCTCAAGAGAAATTTCTATGAGAACAACTGTGTGAAATATTTTTTAATAGAATTCATGAGAAATTTTTGGCAGAGCCCAAGCAAAATTACCATGAGTAATGTTTTAGGAAATATCTTGAGTATTTGCCAAGACAAATTTTAGAAGAAGTTTGAAAGAGTACCTTGGAAAATTTTAAATCAACTCTTGGAACACATTGACAATATCCTTGAATATTTTTAGAGTGACTTCGAGTATAACTCCTGAATGGATTCGGAATTATTCGAAGGGTGTGCCGTTTGGCCGAACGCCATTTTGCCGAATGGGTCGTTTGGCCGAAAGCCATTTTGCCGAATGGTCGTTTGGCCGAATGTCGAATACCGAATTACGAACAAAAAAATAATTACTAGAAACCTGATGCTTACGATTCATAAGAAAAACTGATCAGCGAATTAATTTGATGATTTGTTTTATGTGACGAGACGTCATGTTTATCTATAAATAAATGATCTTAATTTTGTTTTACCAAATTAGGATGATAGTACTGTCTAATAACACAGAACACCTAGATATAAGAATGAATGTAATGTTTGGAATGATACTAATAAAGAAATTAAAAAAATATAAAGAAATGATAAAATTGACCCGTTAATGCAGGACAAATTTGTGAGCTCCCCATATCACGTCAACGGTGTGCTAGGGTTTCGAGTGTTTTTTAATTACTTAATCAGAAATATGTCCTTCGTTTGAACATAGACTATTCTTTCAAGTTATACTGGTTTCATAACAATTGGCAATAAGTTAGAATTTTTACTTCTTTAAATCATCGGCAGTTCTTTGTATTTATACTGATATAACGAATATTTGCATTACACTTGTTCACATTTTTACAAGAGATTTTTTATTCTTTTGAATATATGCAGTTCTTTCAAGAGAGAAGTACCGTAATCCGGGGGCAAATTGATCACTGGGGTGAATTTGATCAGGTCGATACCAAATAGCATTTCTTTTCAGGGGTGCTTAATACTTCGTTGTCATCATAGACATTCCATGTTTTCTAGTTTATATATGTTTAATGATAGGGGCCCAGATAGCCGTAGTGTTAAACGCGTAGCTATTCAGCATGACCATGCTGAGGGTCGTGGGTTCGAATCCCGCTGGTCGACGATCTTTTCGGGTTGGAAATTTTCTCGATTCCCAGAGCAAAGAGTATCTTCGTACCTGCCACACGATATACACATGCCAAAAAAGGTCAATCGGCAAAGAAAGCTCTTAGTTAATAACTGTGGAAGTGCTTATAAGAACACTAATCTGAGAAGTAGGCTTTGTCCCAGTTGGGACGTAATGCCAGAAAGAAGAAAAAGAAGAAGAATATGTTTAATGATAGTTATAAACTATTTCATTTTTATAGAGATCAGTTTTGCGTAGAAATATTCACAGTTTTTGAAGGTGTTAGCAATACTGTTGGATATGTCGGTACTAAACAATCCGCTGGTGCTAAGCATGCATGTAAACTTTGAGTGTTAAAAATGTTGTGTTAGCTTCAGTGTGAACTGCTGAACTTATTTTTGAAATCGTACAACATTACAAAAATAGTTTTTTGCTCATTAAACCGTTTATTGTGCTTATTTCAAGGGAAATTGCATACATTTAGGCGTATCATGCAGATATACAAAGTTTTGCAATAAAATGATGATATACACGAGTCGTAAGAATTTTGACATCATTTCCAGATTCAGGAGACCCAAATTTAGTAGATAGGGAAATTTTACATTCTAAAATATGCTTTATTATATAGTGATCAATTTCACCCCAATGTGTCATTTTCAATTTTTGGTATTAAAACTAATTTTATGAAATGTTGAATAATATTTCATAATAAAATCGAATACATAAACTGATTGAAATCAATGAAGTACTGATTTTACCGAAATAAATTTAATAATTTTTGAATTCCAAAGGAAATCATGACAAAAAGTTGTAAAAAAGTGATCAATTTGCCCCCGGATTACGGTATTTCTGAAAGTTATTGGAATCAAGGCTTAAAATACGTTCATAAAGAGTCTTACTCAAAACATACTTTTTTAGCTCAAGGGTTAACTTAGGCAAGATGTCATTCCCATGCAAGATTAAGATTGCAACGTGTGAAATAAATTCTACACCATTGCTTGCGTATAGCAGTGAACCGAACAACTCGGTGAACACATACTTCATAAAAGTTCACTAATCCGTTGAGGAAAGAAGAAGCCAAACATGTGATTGCTAGAACTACGGAATAATATCCTTAGTATCATTCGAGAGATCGAAGCAAACCAATCTTGCAGAAGAACGAATTAGTTTTGAACCGATTTAGTTACTGTCAAAAGCTGACTACAAACGCAATGCTGACAGCTATTACCGCTACCAGAGAAGTGAAAAATTGCTTACGTTTAGGAAGTTCTTCTTTCAGCAATAACTGTTTCTTGAACTAACACTAAAGATCTTATTATTTTTAAATCAATGATGATTTATCTTTCTTCAAGAATAAGCTGAATTAGTTCGTTGAAATTCATTACAAATGCATACTAACTATAGTCAACTATTGTTTTCAATTTCGGCCAAGCAGCATCCGGCCAAATGACCCTTTCGGCCAAATGGCGTTCGGCCAAACGGCATTCGGCCAAATGGCGTTCAGCCAAATGAATAGGAACCATTTGAAGCTATCTTTGGAAAATTAGATGTTAGTTGATCTTCAAAACAATATTAGGTGGAATTCAGAAGACAAAAATCATTGCAATAGTCAACGGAGGAATCTCTGAATACGTTTTTGTATGGAACTTATGAACTTGTGTCTTCTGTTCTGTTTCTGTTTGAAGCAATCAATTCGATAAACTACCTTGAGGAGTTTCTGGAAAAACTTCTTGAAAACTACATATCACCATCCATTGACCATTTCCGGGGGAACTTCTGTCTGATGAGAAATTTGGGAGTCATTCCTATAAGAAATGCATTTGAAATCTATTTTTTGGGATTTCTTGGATGAACTTTATGAAATCCTTGTATCCCGTTTAATGGGATTTATCAATCGAACCTGCAGGATTTTTTCATTCCTGTTTTTTAAGGCGTTAATGGACCCATTACTCAGACAACAATATGAACCAAGATGCGTTTCGAACTCCACTTTGCTAACTGTGAAAGGAAAATCACATGGATAACCTTCAAAGTTTAGCGTTTCATACAAAATGGATAAATAAGTTGTGTATAATGATCATTTTGCATGAAATTCGTAGATATGTTTTTGAGACCGATCGCCCCCCTCTGAATAGAATCCTGGCTATGCCCATTAGAGTGATGCAAATTTTGAAATTTTAGCTCCCCTATGCTTGAACGATTTCAATTATGGTAAATAGCATCCTCCCAAAGAATGAAGTGATTCGGAAGAAATTTGACTGTGCACACGCCATTTGAAGTTTATATGGAGATTACTATGGAAAACGCCAATATTTTGTGTTCATCCCTCTATCTCTTCGTCATTATATTTCATGGAAAAATGAACAAATTCTTCTAATGTGAAATCCTCCCAGCTTCAACTTTGCCGAAGACCACTTTTTGATTGGACGTCAGGATAAACTGTTATTCATCATCATAAAGTGGGTTTGCATTTTACATGCTTAACCAACTGCTCGGCAGGCAACAGTGGTGCTCCTGGCGGGAAGAATAGATCAAAGTAATCCAGGCTACTATGTTCTACAGCAAAACAGCAGTGTTGCTCTGAAAGTAGTTGAATGATCATCTCAGCGTGGTTTGAACCTGAGAGAGAGAGGAGACAGCTCACTGACAACTGGCTTGTTTTCTTGGCTTCTTTGATTTCTTCTTCTCATGTTTGGGTTGCGCACAATGGTTCGGAGAGCCCAAACTGGGTCAAAACCATTATCACATTCCATTTGTTATCAAAAAGATCATAACAATAAAAAATTTCCATTGAAATTTGAGTCCAATCGACCATATTTAAATAATCAACGATTTTATATGCGAGAGCACAGGAAAACAACCTGAATTTTCAATCATTATTAAGTTATAGTTTGGCCAAATTTTGACGGTTTTTCATGATCTGCCCTTCGAATGTGCGGTTTTCCAGTGACAATTGATGACAGGTTCCCTTGACTTTTGTGAGCTCGCAATCTAAGCCAGCTGTCTCCTCTCTCTCAGGTTTGAACTTTGGAATCAAGAATAACAAAATATCCAGAAATCCAATTAAAATGTGGTCTTCGGCAAAGTTGTAGCTGGGAAGTTTTCACATGAGATGAGTGTGTTCACTTTTCCATAGATTATTATGACGAGCAGTTAGAGGACTGAACACAAAAGGTTTGCCTTTTCCATAGTAATTTCCTTATTAATTTCAAATAGCATGTGCTCAACCAAATTTCTTCTGAATCACTTCAAATTTTGGGAGGATCATTTTCATCATAATTGACATCGTTCAAGCATAGGGGAGCAAAATCTTCAAGATTTGCATCAGTCTAATGCCCATGTACACAAATGTTTGTGTACACAAATATACATAGAAGTCGCCAAATAATGAACGCACTATATAGGGTTCGAGAAGACCCTTGAGTTGACCACAATTTGCAATCGATATATCTAACAATAATTTCGAAACTTAAGGTCCTCAGGTCTAATGGTACCTCATTTAATTCGGAATTCGACCGTTAGGTGGCATGAAAGTTTTACTTTTATGTTGCAAATATCTCAGGAGCCTGTCCATTTAGAAAGATGGCTAGCATTGTTCGAGCTAGTTGATTCAAAAATTTGCCACCAGATGGCACTAATGAGCATGAAACTTTTGTTGTGCAGATATCTCAGAAAACCTAACCACTTAAGCCAAGTACGGACCTGAAACGTAAATCACTCAAGTAAAATTTCTCCTTTTTACCAAAGTAATTTTGACAGCTGATTCAGTATGAGCGAAATGTCACTTTTACTTGCGGAATAATTGAGTGACACATTTTTCCTTACAGAAAAGTGACAGCTCCCTTTGATTAGTACGGCAGGCGTTACCGACGTTATGAAATCAGCTCTACTTCTCAGCAGCTTACAGCTAAAGTAATTTCGGTAGCGGAATCATTCCTTGACCGTTTCTTGTCCTATTCTTTTGCACAGTACTTATGATCAGCGTACCGGCCATTAGAAAGGTGACATCTTCGGCAAAGTTATTCATGTTACAAACTGTGGCTGTCATTTTATAAACCAAGATATTCGAGATATTGTCACTAGGTGATGCCAGTGAGCACGAAACTTTTGTCTTGCGTATATTTCATGATCCTGACTATTTAGAAGAACGGCGTCTTCGGCAAAGTTGTTCAGAAGCTCAGGGGCTATCATTATTTTATGGTGGCAAAATGTAGAGTCGACTAACTATAACAATGATAGCCCTTGAGCTACTGAACAACTTTGCCGAAGACGCCATCTTTCTAATGGTCAGGCTCTTGAGATATTTGCAAAACAAAACTTCCATGCACAGAATCCTGAAATTTATAAAATAAAGCAGTCTTCATAGACCTAATTCAACTTTAAAATCTCTTTTATGATTATCAGAATAACAGTCACAAAGAGAAGTATCTATGTTTTTTATATACATAATTACAAACATTCAAGTCATTAAATTATTTGCATGAGATTTCAAATATTCAGCTCCCCCCAACTTTAAATACACCTATAACTATTACATCAGTTGTTCTTCTTCGGAATAATACTCCAATAGCAAAGATATGTGTTTGACCCCATGTTATTCAATTTCTATTGTGCTCAATGGGAATTTCACTTGTATGACCGATCGAAATCGAATTCTTTCCAATCCAATTCCGATGATGTTCTCCCCCGTCACATTTCAGACGACATGCTCGAGCGGAACCGGGACGTTGTCACCCTGCACGACATCGATCCATCGTCACTGAAGCAACTCATCGAATATGCGTACAGTGGGGAAATCACCATCACCGAGGAAAACGTACAGGTCCGTAAGAGGGAAATGAGGGGGGACGGGTTACAAACATTCAACAATCGCTCGACAAATGGTCGTTTCTCATGTTTGATTTCACCTCCGGTTTCCGCTCAGGTCCTGCTTCCAGCGTCCAGCTTGCTACAGATTCAATCGGTTCGAGAAGCATGCTGCAAGTTTTTGCTACGCCAGCTGCACCCTTCCAACTGCCTGGGGATTCGAAGTTTTGCAGGTAAGTTTTGTTTTTTTATTTTCTGTTTCATAGTTCGTTTTGTAGATGGAATGTATAAAAGTCCATATCGCTGTAACGAGCTGATAAAATGATTTCGTGTTCTGAGAAAATCGTCAACAATGACAGCATAAAAATATCCCTCTTAACTTTATGAAGGTCATTTAAATAAATCATGTTAATTCGCGAGACGAAAATCTACATTTCATGCCCACTTTTTGCTTTAGCGAACCTCGTCCTTTGACCCTCATAATTGACGATTAGAATCAAACAGCTGTTAGTTATATTGTGGTTAGCGAAATAATTAAGAATACATTTTTTTTTAATTCTTTATCAGTAGAAAATTGTAAAATAATTCTTTATTGATAGAAAATTGAATTTTCTTTGATGTGGACCATCATTCTGTTCAAAATGACCTGTTCAAAAAGTTTACTGATGGAGGAAAGCAAACTAATTGGACGATAGCTAGAAGCTTCTGCAGGATTTTTGCTAATTCTTTTTTTTTTTAAAGGAAGTTGTAAATTCAGAGTTTTACTCTTCCTCTTATTCGTGATTGCAACCATGTTCAGTGAGTAAACGAAAGTAAACGAAAGAAGACGTGACCTCCTAAATGGTTTACCACCGCTAACTTTTGTTCACGGTTCAAATGAAAAATCGAAGGCATCGGTCTAAACAAGGATTGAAAAAAGAACAAAGTCCTTCAATATTATAAGCGCACGTCTGATCGTTCGAAACGACAAAATTCGATTTCATTTGTTAAGTCGCTTAAGACTCCACTTCTGCGAAACATTGTCGAACTCAATTGAGATTGGCAGCGAAACAGGCCATCCCAAGCAAACAACATCACGAGCAAAATTCGAATCACATTTCTCTCGTGTAATGAATAATGGATGTGTTTTCATGTTCAGCTGGTTGATCCACTTCACAGGGAGCTCCATAATGGGCCCAGCGGGGAAAAGCGCAAAAACACCGGAAAATTCACCATTGATGAATGAAAGTGCCCCTGTCGACAACGCGTATTGAGCTTTTGAATTGGGGGGGAGAAGCATTGAGTTCTTCAAGGGTCTGGTAGGGGACATATTTTGCGGAACATTACGTTTGATTGACACTCGTAATTAATCGCTACACTTGTCAGGACGATTTCTACAAACATGGTTGATTGTTTCCGTTCAAAGTGGGGTTGATTTATTTCATCAAATATGTCATCCCGATTGACTGAATAATGTTATGGATAATATGAACTACGAAAGAGCCTTCCTTAGCTTCCCGCGGCTATGAAGTAAACCCATGCTGACGGTCTGGGTTGGAATCTTTGACGATCCAAGATCTTTTCTTAATGGCAATTTTCTCGACTTTCTTAGGCATGAATTGTCGTCTTGCCTATCACAATATGTACATAAACACGATTGGAAATGGCTGACTCTCAGTTGAAAACTGTTTTTTTTTACTTATCTCGTTTATTTGGCAGGGTCGGGCGCTGTAGGGCATAACAGAGCCGAAATCTTTTCTTTTTTTTTACATTATGTACATTCTGAAATTTGTATTTATTTTATAAACTATGTTAGTTTGGGGAAGTTTTAAGGTTAGGGAATACATTGGAGCAGGAAAGGAAAGGATTTTGGATTTGAAGGGGCAGGATGTCCAGATCTGTAACGAATGTAAAACAAAAACGGTTTGTGGGAGACATGACGAGAAGAGGACAATTTGACACATGACTCGAATGGGCAACCCCTTAAACCATGTTTTTTGACACCTGTGGAAATATGGAATGCATCCATCTACCGTAATTTCGGGTGAAATTGATCACTTTTCACTGTTTTCCATGTCTGTTTTCTATGATGTTGCCAATTCCAAACAACTTAATGAAGGAAAACAAGTACGACGGTGAGCTTCATTGGTTTATATACTCAAATTTTCATACAGTTGTGATTTTAGTGCTGAAAATCGTCTCTAAAATAAAAAAATCAAGGAATTCCATTTCGGGGTGAAATTGATCACCTGTTAAAACAATTATTGTTAGTTTTGAAAACAACTTTACTTATTTAATTTGAGCCTCCTGAATCCAAATATGCTTGCCAAATTCTTAACAATGCAAAATTTATGGAAATAATTAACAATTAATTTTCAGCAATACCGCAGAAAACGCCTAAATGTAGTCAATTCTCGAAGGAATTTGATGATATCTATACAAAAATTCAATTATTACAACAAAATGAACAAATTGGTACGAATTTTGATGATAAAATTCGTTTTGGGGATATATTTCAAGCATCCTTACAAATTTTCAGGTTGACACCATGTCCAAATCCTTGTTTATAACTATAAGTTTATTGATGTCTGCCAATACTACACCGAACACGATGATGGAATTTCCTATTATTTTAATAGAAATAAACATTCCATAACACAAAAAGCTTCACAACATGCAATTTGACAATAGTTAAGACAAACAACGTTCATTTACATAGGTTGCATTGGTTTCTGTGCTCTATTAGAGGGAAATAAAATCGTGTGACACAGTGATCAATTTCACCCCACTTATCAATTTCACCCGAATTTACGGTACCCATTTCTCCGTCTCTCCATTTCTGTTGCCAGCTGATCAAGGTCTCCCGACGGGCCAATGCAAAAAATTCAACGAAGGCGATTTGACGCTCATAAACATCGCTTTCTTTAGGGCCTACCTTAGCCAGATAGTCCGCTTTCTCATTGCCCGGAATGGAGCAATGGGAAAGGAACCCAAGCTAGGGTAATAGTGTAAGAGCGATTTGACAAAGCACTCAATGCCTAGCGTATTCCATTCAGGAAGTACGCTGAGTGCTTCACCGGCTTCATTGACCGAACAGCCTCCAGAGAACTTAAACTGTCGGAAAAAATGAAGAAGTGCTCGGGTGGGTGAGTACTGATGTACTTAAGGGCGTAATGTATAGCCGCTAGCTCAGCAACATATACAGAACATGGCTTTTGAAGCATGAAGAAGGCGCAATGGGAAACGTTGTAAACACCGAAACCAGTGATATCATCCATTTTTGACCCATCAGTGAAGAACTGTCGGTTCTCGCTGACATGTCCGAATTTACTTGCAAACATGGGAGGGATAAACTTTGAACGAAAGTGTTCTGGTATACCATGGATATCTTGCTTCATGGACAAATCAAATACTACAGAGGAACAGTCGAATTCTAGGAAGTTGTCACGATTGTACATTGGACCGAATCGACAATTTAGCCGGAAAAAAAGTGTTATCTGTGTTCTTGTCGAATTCAGACGTTCGATGTCTTCAGAGAAGTTATTCGTAATTGAGTTTTGCATCTTTTAACGAAAAAGGTAAATAGGGTGGCCCATATTTAAGCTAAAATTTTGACTCAAACTTTTTTGTTTGATGAAATTTGTGGCTGCGCTCTTCTGCAAACTTTTAGAAAATATTATTTTGAACAACTTTGTCGAAGACACTTTTGATCTAACTCTTCATTTGAGCTAAGTAAATTGATTTTGAAAGTATTAACTTATTGTGGACCCAAAAAATCAGTTATTTTGATCTAACTTTTTTGTTTTCAGTTCTACGTGAATGTGGTCCTTAAAAGAGTTGTAGAGGAAGTAAAGATACACACTTGTTTTTAATTATGAATCGTGGTTTACGGCCAACCAGCCGAGTGGAAGTTTAACAACTACCGAAAAGCTAAACATTACATATAATTTGCAATTGGATTAGATGGACAAATTGATGTGAAGATTCTGAAAAGAAAGATGTGAAATCTTCACATCAATTTGTCCATCCAATCCAAATGCAAATTATATGTAATGTTTAGCTTTTCGGTAGTTGTTAAAGATACACGTTTTTGCTGAACATCGCAAGTTTGTAATTCTTGTGATTTTGAAGTTATAAGCAAATTTAAGTGAAAAACTATGAAATCTTAAGATGCCCATAACTCATGGAGTTGGTTCGATAAAATTTTTCTTTAAGAGGCATTAGAAAGGCCATACAATAGGCAACTTTTGCTGCAAAAACTGTGAGAACGTTTTTTTTTTGTAAATTGAGAAAATTCACTTCAAAAATATACTTTAAAAACTCGAAATTCGAGTTACAACACAAGATTTTAAAGTTAACGGCGTGCTGTCTTCAGCAAAGTTGTAGAATTTAACTAGATCTATAACTTTTCCATACACCAATTTTAAGAAAAATGTGCAACAAAATATGAAGAAATGATGATACGATTCAGATGTAGGTCACCTTATATTTATTACTATAAAATATTAAGATAGTATATCAGCAGTCGCTTTCATATACTTGCTGTTGTAAACTTTGTATGGTATTATGATTTTATTATTATTTTATCAGTACTCAGTGGTATAATTCACGAATAATACAAATTGTAAAATGATGCCAATGCAATATAAGAAACTTTAACTGTTTCGTCATTGTGACTGCTATTATTGTGACTGAATACATACAATAGTGTTCTGGGATACAGAACTGTGGAAATGGTGGAATAATCTAACATTATTGAAGAAGCCAAGGTTCAAAAAGTGTGCAGGTTTGGAAAATTATTGATAGAATAAAAGTACAATTATATTGCTACTACTTCAATAATTTTGTATTAACTAATAGTAAAATGCATTATAAGTTCTAATATTTTTGTTTCATATTTCTCTTTAAATTGATGTATGGAAAAGTTATAGATCTAGTTGAATTCTACAACTTTGCTGAAGACAGCACGCCGTTAACTTTAAAATCTTGTGAGTTACAAGCGAATTTCGAGTTTTTTAAGTATATTTTTGAAGTGATTTTTTTCAATTTACAAAAAAAAACGTTCTCACAGTTTTTGCAGCAAAAGTTGCCTATTGTATGGCCTTTCTAATGCCACTGAAAGAAAAATTTTATCGAACCAACTCCATGAGTTATGGGCATCTTAAGATTTCATAGTTTTTCACTTAAATTTGCTTATAACTTCAAAATCACAAGAATTACAAACTTGCGATGTTCAGCAAAAACGTGTATCTTTACTTCCTCTACAACTCTTCTAAAGACCACATTCACGAAAAACTGAAAACAAAAAAGTTAGATCAAAATAACTGATTTTTGGGGTCCATCCTAAGTTAATACTTTCAAAATCAATTTACTTAGCTCAAATGAAGAGTTAAATCAAAAGTGTCTTCGACAATGTTGTTCAAAATAATATTTTCTAAAAGTTTGCAGAAGAGCGCAGCCACAAATTTCATCAAACAAAAAAGTTTGAGTCAAAATTTTAGCTTAAATATGGGCCACCCTATTTACCTTTTTCCTTAAAAGATGCAAAACTCAATTACGGATAACTTCTCTGAAGACATCGAACGTCTAAATTCGACGAGAACAGAGATAACACTTTTGTCCGGCTAAATTGTCGATTCGGTCCAATGTGGATTGGTGTTAACCGAAGATGGGCTGACCTCCAGCGTCATGTACCAGTAGTACACACTCATGAAACGAGTTTGAGGGTTATGTTCAAGCAGCTTTTCGACGTTTTCAATAACCAATGGATTGAGAATCTCACAACGGATAAGGAACCTGAGTGTTAACTCCGCGAAACGATCTGTCAGGGGATGTACTCCTGCAAGTACCTCTAACCTCATTGTGTGAGTCGAGTTCATGCAGCCTAGCGCGATGCGAAGACAGCGGTACTGAATCCGCTACCGTACTCTAGTACGGACAAGATGGTTGTTTGGTACAGCTTGATCCGATCTTTTTTTCTATCTTTATTAACGAGATTTTTATCCCTTGGCTAGGTCATCTTGGGACCAACGGCTTTACTTCCCTTCCGAAGGAAGTCGTCACTATATAACTCTTACGTCATAAGTGACTATCTCGGGATGGGATTCGATTCCAGGTCCTCGGCGTGAGAGGCGTGTGTTCTAACCCCTACACCAGGTCCGTCCCCATTGATCAGATCTTCCGGATGGGCTTTAGAAGACAAGCTATGAGTGATTGTCTTACCCATGAGTTTAAGCAGAAACTTGGCAGGTTTGTGTTTCTTTGAAAAGACAACCATCTCAGTTTTCTCTGCAGAGAATTCGATACCCAGCTTTAAGGTCCAAGTAGACAAATTGTCCAGGGTATCTTGTAAGGGTCCTTATAGTTCGGCTGCTGTTGGTCCTGTGTTGAAAACTGTGGCTAATTGAGAAACAGACTCTGTCCCACAGATGATGTTATGCATATAAAAAGAAGGATGACCTACGAAAACACGATACCTGATACCGTAGATCTTTAATAGTGTGGGATAAAAATCATAATAATGAAAAAATCGTAATAATCATGATTTTCACTAATTTCGTAATTTGCATAGTTTGTTTTTTTGTCTGACATCGCTGCACATCAGTGCACTATGGTCCAGGAATCAGTTTTACGCGGAAAGATGCATTCTGAGCTTTAGAATGAAACATTAGACAAAAACGGTCTTCTACAAAGTTGTTTGTATTAGTTAAGCCCTTTGTTTGGTTTTATTGAAAATTAGGGTGGACCACATTTTCATAGAAATGATTAAACTAACTTTCTTATTTGTAGAAATTATATTATACATGCTTCAGCAAAATTGTAGACCATTCAATTTCAAGCAACTTTGCCAAAAAAAGTTTTTTTGTATCTCTTAAATTGACCGATTTAGAGCTTTTTTCCTGCAGTGACGTATGGGTGGTCCGAACAAAACTGGTTTTCTGGCTCTAGAGTTTTCAATTCTAGTTTCTCATCAAAGTAGTCTATGAAACACTTTTAGAGCTTTAAAAAATGCGTAATTTGGTGAGCGAAGAAACTCGCTATCTCCTTCCGTTTAGGAGTTATTGTTATTTTTCTTCCAAAAACATGCCTACTTTGATTGTAAATATCTCTGATTGGGGCAAACATAAAAAATAACTTTTGACGGCATTCAAAAGACAAAATAAAATTGTATATTATATCAAAAAATTACAGATGTGTTATTTTTGTAACTCTAATAAAACGTCTTGAAAGTCAAACATTTGTTATCACAAAAACTTCAATAACTTTTGAACTAAAATAGATAATAACAATCTTTTTGCATGAAAATTTGCGTTTTGTTAAGTTTTCAAAGTCGTCCATAGACGACTCTGACGAGAAAATAATATTAAAAAAACTAGAGTTAAAAAACTTATTTTTGTTGGACCACCCTGCGATGATTAGGAAAAAATGCTCTAGATTGGTCAAATTTTGAGCTACAGAAAAACTTTTTTTGGCAAAGTTGATCAAAATTTCAAGTTCTACCGCTTTGCCTAAGAGCATATACCAGTATTTTTGCAAATAAAAAAGTTGATTATATGATATGTGTGATATTGTGGACCACCCTAGTTTCAAATGACACAGTATGAAAGCTTACATTTTTAGAAACAATTTTGTAGAAGATCATTTTTATCTAAAATTTCATTTTCATGCTCAAAATGTAAAATAATAAAGAAATATATACCATGTAAATCTTCAGAATAGTTTTAGAGCCCTATCTTTCTTATTTCAGATTTCTCGTCAAAGCAGTCTATGAACGACTTTAAGAACTTAACAAAACGCAAATTTTCATGCAAAAATATTGATGATATCTATTTTAGTTCAAAAGTTATTAAAGTTTTTCTGCTTAAAAACCTTTGCTTTTCAAGGCATTTTATTAGAGTTACAAAAATAACACATCTGTAATTTTTTGATATAATATACAATTTTATTTTGTCTTTTGAATGCCGTCAAAAGATATTTTTTATGTTTGCCCCAATCAGAGATATTCACAATCAAAGTAGGCATGTTTTTGAGAGAAAAACAACAATAACTCCTAAACGAAAGGAGATAGCGAGTTTCTTCACTCACCAAATTACGCATTTTTTAAAGCTCTAAAAGTGTTTAATAGACTACTTTGATGAGAAATTTGAATTGAAAACTCTAGAGCCAGAAAACCAGTTTTGTTCGGACCACCCTATGTCACTGCAGGAAAAAAGCTCTAAATCGGTCAATTTAAGAGATACAAAAAAACTTTTTTTGGCAAAGTTGCTTGAAATTGAATGGTCTATAACTTTGCTGAAGCATGTATAATATAATTTCTACAAATAAGAAAGTTAGTTACACAATTTCTATGAAAATGTGGTCCACCCTAATTTTCAATAAAACCAAACAAAGGGCTTAACTAATACAAACAACTTTGTAGAAGACCGTTTTTGTCTAATGTTTCATTCTAAAGCTCAAAATGCATCTTTCCGCATAAAACTGATTCCTGGACCACTGTGCAGTGATATTTATAAGTTTCTATTTTCACTACGGAAAATATTCCTTCTTTGTCTAATCCTGCGAAACAGACCTCCAAAAATTCATCCAAATAACTCACGATGAATATCCCTTGTGATCCTTCAACGAACCTTGTGTTTTTTCAATGCGTTTTCAAGAGAATTCCCACGGGTATTTCTTCATAAATTATGTTTGTCATTTGGCAGTGCTTTCTCCAAGAACCCCTTTACCAGCTTTCGCTGAGTTCTTCTTGGGATTTGCACGGAATGCGGGATTAGTAGTTATTATTCAATAGATTTTTCCTGATTTGTTTGGGCTTTCTGACCTTACCAACAAATTTATCTAAGAATCTCCACCGAGAATGCTTTGGAAATTCTTTCAAACATATCTCCAGGAAGGTTCTCTACGCACTTGTTTTATATAAATTGGTAGTGTTAGTTTATAAAATCATCCTGTTGTTCAATAATAATTTGTTTAGGATTTTCTGGAATTACTGAGGGTTTCTCCAAGAAATTCTAGGAGTCTCACCACAATTATCTTCAAGACCACCAAGCAAGGGTTCTTTCCACAAATGTTTCAAAGAGTTCACCAACAGTTTTTCCAACTTTACCTTCAAGGAATGCTTCAAGACATAGTTTCCTTAACTGTGGGTCGCGACCCCCTGGGGGGTCGTGAGCCATTCTTTGGTGGGTCGCGAAAAAAATCTATTTCAGGTTTAGTTTCTTTATTTTAGAATATCTCCTTGAAGGACAAAATTTTGAATTTGTTCATAAACAAAAGTCTTAAGTTATAAGAACACCATGTTTGAAATACTTTCCGAAAATATTATCAATAATTTAAAATCAACATTGCTCTATCTAAAATGTTGATAAATTTCGAGATATGCGTCAAAATTTTCAAATTAAAGAATAATTTTACTCGATTTTGTTGAGATAAAAATTTTGGGGATTTGTTAAATAAATTTTACCAAAAAAGTTGGAAGCTCAGTGGATGACCATCATCGATGATCACTGAAAAAAAACATAGTTTACCAAATTTTGAAGCGATGGAGTACGTTAAATGGTTCTTATTTTCAGTACAAAAAGGCACAAATTTTAACGTTTTTTGTAAAAATATTGTTTAGCAAAGTTGATTGATTTCTATTACAAAAAGTCAGTCTGATGGTTAAAGTTGATATTTCAATGTTAATGACGTTTAGATCCGTAACTCGATTTATGCATCATTATTGCGGTTCTCCCGTTTTGGTGAGGGTATTTAAAGGTATCCCAAATACGTTGCAGGTTTGTATGGTAGTTTATACAAAAAACTAAAGTTATACTTCTAACATCGTTATAACTTTCATATTCATGTTGATGCTTATATGAACTATCAAACCTTAGGTATTGATGAATTAAGTTGTTGGAGAAACATTTTTTTGAGTCAATTTTGTTTGGGGTTCTTGAATAAGAATTCTACATGAAGCTAAATAATAGCGAATAAATTGTTGGATATATCTACTCCCATTCATTGGGATTGAATTGCTTTCTTCAGCAACTGCCTTTATTAATATTTGAAGAATAAGTTATCAGTTTGAGACCATATTAATTTTATTTACAAATTGCGGTACTAACGTGTTTGGAACATTTTTCAAAATTTCTTCATGGAAATTTTTTTTCAATAGTACATTGTCTTTGGGTCACCTCAAAATCTCTACCGAAATTTCTTGACGCAAAATAGACTGCAAACAAGATTGTATGGACACAAAACACACATCAATAAGCTAAACAGGTTGACAGATTAAGGATACACCAAGACAGATATGGAAATAATAACACTAAAAGAAAAAACAGCACTCATCCAACACTGCATAGATCTAGACCATCGTTTTGATCTGAATCGTACAACAGTGTTGGATAGTAGTAGAAATACAAATACATTAACATTCCTAGAGATGTGTCACATAGTGAACACACCAAATACAGTAAATCACCGAACAGACATAGAAGGGTTAAATACAACGTACGCAGGCATTCAAAAATTTACGGGTGAAATGTTTCAAACCTGAAACTAATCGATCAACCCACCATCTTTGAACCAACCGTTACCGCCTTCACAAGTGCAGTGTAAAGTAGTGGCAATATTAAGTGAAACTTTGAAAAAACATAAGCTACAGTTCACTTAATAGAATAATGTAGGTTAAAAATTAAGCCAATCTCAAATGCAAAATAATGTTAAAATACGTTTTCACAGCCGATGTATTTCCCCAAACTTGACACCGACAGTTTTATGTTACACCTTACGAAATACGACTAAACAGAATGTAAGTCACTTAAAATCTATGTAATCCTACCACTAATCTCCCCTGAAGAAGACTCGGATTAGAGTCGAAACGTCGGGAAAAATCTAAAACAGTCGTTTTGATTACCCAAGACTGCAGCGCCGAAACTAGTAGCTCCAATTCTCCCACATCAGTCGAAATCTCCTCGCTGAAATTTCTAGAAATTCCACGAAACACTATTTGTATCTCTTTCTTACAAGATATGGGAGTTTGTACATCGAACCTTTTTTGTAATTTGAACCTCTTAATCATTATGTTGTGAAATTAAAACGGAAATTCATGACTTTGACCGGGGGGACCGAAATCCGTACACTTCATACAAATAGTAGGCGTTTTCTATGAAATGGGCGGATTTAGATTCATTCTTAGGTGTACGGATTTCGATCCCGCTCGGTATAGTTAGCATCACACGCTTTGTTATTTTCAAATGGGCATAAGTTTTCAGGTGGTGGGTCGCGAAGACTACGCCTCACGGCTAGGTGGGTCGCGCACTTGAAAAGTTTGGGAACCTATGTCAAGGATTACTTGGGATATTAGCATCAAAATTTATCCCAGACTTCAAGCAAAAAAAAACATCAAATTATTATTTCCTCCCTTGATTCTATAATTTTTTCATAAGTTACAAAACAGGATACAATTGAGAAAAAGCTCTTAGAGATTCCTTAGAGAAGTTCTCGCAGTTCTATCTGCATTTTTTTGCAGAAAATTATCTATGTTATTATAGATTTCTCTTAAAACAATTTGATGTTGCTTCCCAGAATTCCTTCAAAATTCCATAGAAATAATATTTTAAAATGTCTTCAAAAGATGCCTACTTGAGAATATTAGGAAATTAAAACATTCCTATACAGTTTCTAGCGGAATACGCTTAAAAGTTCTTTCAAAAACTCTTCCGTGAAAATATCCAAAAGTTGCCTGGGCAATCTGTTCAGGGATTTCTTCAGAGAATTGTATTATTGTTTCTGTATTAGGATTCTTCCGAAAAATTCACCAGAGACCCATACAACGTTTTTCCAAAGATTCCTTTCCTTAAATAGCACTTATTATTCCCTAGGCGATTTTCAAAGAAATTTTTCAACAGATTTACTGAAGGGTTTTGCAATTCATTCTTGAACTTCTTCGTTTAGGTTCATAAAATAACCCTAAAAATTGTTCCGAATGTTTATTCCGGGATTCTTTCAAATAAACC
The DNA here is from genome assembly GCF_002204515.2 of Aedes aegypti. Classification (NCBI taxonomy): domain Eukaryota; kingdom Metazoa; phylum Arthropoda; class Insecta; order Diptera; family Culicidae; genus Aedes; species Aedes aegypti. The sequence goes on from NC_035108.1 coordinate 331,987,369, forward strand.
AGAAATTTATTCACTTTCCATTTTTGGTTCAAAAACTACTCCAGGAATACCTCTACATATTTTTTACGAATCACTCCATATCTAATTTTTACTAGATTTGAAGAGTAACACATATAGAAATATAGACTAAATTTCTGTCAGGAAATTCAAAAATTTAACGTAGAATTTTTGAAACTTTTTAACGAAATTCCCGATGATATACCTCACAGAAAAACTGTTTTTTTAGGATTTACTACGAAAATTCTTGTTTTCTTCTCATTTATTTGGAAGGGCTATTTTCAATTATTGTGGTAGAACTGTAGAAATTAAAAGCGAAAATATTGGCGGTATTTTGAAGAACATTACCAAAAATATTGGGTAATAATAATAATAAACTTAAATCTTAGAGGGCAATTTGAATTATTTTGGAAATTTGTTGAGGAATTTCTGATGGACCTTCACCAGGATCTGCTGGTTTTTCAATTGTGCTATTTTTCAAAACTTCTAGAATTTACCTTTAATATTTAGATACTTTCAAGTGTTGCTTTTTAGAATATGAACAGATTTTTAAACGAATTTCCTCAATGAAGCGTCATGCGAAGACAGGAAAAACAACAAAATATTGAAACAGGAAGAAACAATAGATAGGCAACGGAACAACGAAAAATAAGTGATTATTTAAAATATTTTCCCTAGAGGCAAATTATCACAGGATAAATCAAAACTCTCTATTTTCAAAGAAATTTTTTAAGGAAGCTTCTTACAAATTTCTTTATGTGTATCTCAATAAATTTCTTTCTCCTTCTAAGTTATTTTGCTAAATGTTTGTTCACAGATTCCACTATGCTGGTTTGGATAGCAAAAGTATTACTGGGGTTTTTGAACAAAATTCATCTAAAAATTCGAAGGCAAGCAGGCAATGGACATGCCCTATATCAACTGCAGCGATTCGCAGTAGACAGGATGTCCCGGGCCCGATCTATCTGACAAGCCAATCGAGCCCTCTGTCACCATAGAAGATGGTGTCTCCATCATGTCTATAGCCTGAAGGCAAGAGGCATTTTGAAAACACTTTTCGTGGATAATCCTTACAATCCGGCGATTTGAAGCAGAATTTCAAAAACAAAAGAAAATGTATAGAATAATTTCTGACGCAATTTGTGATGTATTTTGGAAAGCTTTCTGAAGGACTTTTGATGAACTTGTAAGAAGAATTTGTAATAATTTTGGAACGAACTATGTATTTGAAGGGATTCACAGAGAAAACTCTAGTGGCACTTTCAGCGAAATATCTCCGATTATGAAAATTTTTAAGTTTTGAAAGGTTGGGTATTTTTTTTTTTTCAAAAATCCGGAAATATATTCCGAAACCCATTTTGTGCATAGAAAGTAGACATAGAAGGAATGGTTGTCCTCCAGGTGGAATTCACGTTGAAAATATGAACCAATCTCACAATATTCTTTGACTAATTTCCAAGAGAATTTTAGCAAAAGCTCTGAAGCCATCTCTCGGTATTCTTTGAGGAATTTGTTTAAACTAAAATACTACCAAAGCGGTTAAAAACATTTTGTCAAATAGTTATTTGAATTTCTCAAGAATTTAAAACATAATAAGTCCGATACAAATTTGACTTTAACTTTGTGTCTCTAACCTCCCCCTCACACCCCTTCAATTTTTTTGGGTTGAAATTTGCTTTTTGAAGGGCACTCCGAAAAACATTTATCAATATTTGGAGGGTTTTAAAAAAAATCTTGATTTTTGATCTTTATAAATTTTATAAACTCCTAAGTTGTTTGAAAATTCGTGTAACAGGAATACAGGGGATTTTAGTGAAATTTTCCATGAATTACCATATCTTTTTAAATATCGAAATCAAATGGATCTAGGATCGTAATTTTTAGGAAAAGGTGTAGAAGGATACGTTAAAAATAAGGTACACAATTTCAAGCAAAACTTGTTGATGAAATTTTGTATGGAATCACTAAAACGTCAAAAATCATTTAGATATTTTGATTTATTCTCTCTCGTATGTAAATAAATCTTTATCTTATGCAATTTCATCGAGCAAATACACTACAAGTTACCATCAATTCAAAAACAATAAATTTTCACGAAAGCATATAATCGATTTCGCTTCCGGTCGATTATCGCGTGAATCCACCGCCATTAGCATTCGAATCATCATCGCACATTCCATTTTCCTATTTCCGTTCCATTCCGGAAATTTGGGGTACACTCATGCATTATTCAACAGTAGTTTCTCATCGCACGTGCGACTTGTTACGGACCCCAGTCACACATATGTTGCCCCAGTCAGTCAGACAGTAGTGTGGAGTGGGAGGACACGTATTTCGCCGAACATTGTCTTCCTCCCAAGTGGCAACAGTTTTATGCTATATTTGCACGTAATGGCCATGCTGACGGTTCTGTTAAACTCATAATGGAAGTCATGTGTTTTCTCCACTACTGTTACTTCATCATTTTTCGTTTCTTTCCCATTCACAGATGCCCACTCGTGCAAGGAGCTTCACTCGCGTTCGCACCGTTATGCTTTGCAAAACTTTCAACAAGTTGTTGGCACGGAGGAATTTCTGTTACTAGGATTCAATGAGGTAAATAAACATCTACTTATCCACTTACCAGTGACCCGCATCAATAACCGTAGCAATAAAAAAAATGGGAAGCGTGAGCGTCGAGTGAATCCACTCCACGATTTATAGCCAGGAAATTTCACATCCATTGATATATACATTCCTACTTCTACAACAAACTGTTCGTTTGGAGAGGTCGCATGGTCTTTCATAACCTTGGGACGATTATTTCCCCAACCGATGTCCGACTAACATAGCACATAATGTTGTATCCTTGAAAAAAAAAACTTCCGACTCACCCGCATCCTGTGGAGTCAATATACCACAGTTAGGTATGAAAGAAAATGGGACAAAAACTTCAGCCATGTGGAACATTAAATTAGCCACCCCAAAAGTTGAAGGGCGCACATGTGGTTGAATCCATAAAATGTAATTTCCCGTTGAAGAGATTTGCATGTAAACATGCACGATAAACCATATAAACCTATGGTATAACGGACGAGTGGACGAACAACAAACAGGAAGTTTGTGATGGGTCTAGGGCGAAAATGCCCGTTTACAATCGCTTCGTAAGTATCCGCTCCGCAGACAAACAGACGTACCGTAATCCGAAGCAACATTGATCATTTTTTGGATATTTCTTGAAAATTTTATTTGGAAATGCAAATGTTCTTCTTATCAGCATTAAGTCGAGTCTAGTACACGACACTGAAGACGGCCTTACAGTTGAGGTCGAAATACGCGTATCTGTCAAAGGATACAAACTCTAGTGGAATTAAATGGTATAGTACTAAATTCGGTTTTTTCATCTACTTATAGGTATTCTACTAAACAGCTCGAAGATTTATTATAAAATTGACGTCTTTAGCATTTAAGTTTGGGCGCCCAGATAGCTGTAGCGGTAAACGCTCGACTTCCCAGGGCATAGAGTATCTTCGTACCTGCCACACATGCAAAAATGGTCATTGGCATAGTAAGCTCTCAGTTAATAACTGTGGAAGTGCTCATAAGAACACTAAGCTGAGAAGCAGGCTCTGTCCCAGTGGGGACGTAACGCCAGAAAGAAGAAGAAGCATTTAAGTTTTGAATTTTGGGCAGCTGTATCACGGGATTTTGATTCAACCTTATTAGAGTGTACGGTTTTCGATCCAAGACATGTGATTTTAATTCCTGTTTTTTGATATTTCTACTCAACTTCAGGATCATTTTGGGATTAATTATGTCTAAATATGTGATAAAATATGTGAAAGTCATAGAAAAAGAGTGATCAATTGCCTTTTACAAATCTAAATATTTTTAACAGAGGTTTTTATTTGGATTAGTGCTTAGGTGTACGGATTTCGGCCCCAAAACACAAAAAAACAGACGTGTGTAAATTTTATCCGAACTATAATTTTTCCAAATGGAGGACCAGCCGATTATCTCGGAGAAACACAAGGTCACCTGCACCATTGCTCCGAAAGAAACCTCTTGGAACTTTAGTAGTATGTTTAACGTAAACTTGTTCAATTTAAAAAAATAAAGATAAATCTTCAACTAGACCTTGAATTCTTCTTCTACTTCTTCTTGGCATTAACGTCCCCACTGGGACAAAGCCGGCTACTCAGCGTAGTGTTCTAATGAGCACTTCCACAGTTATTAACTGAGAGCTTTCTTTGCCTAAGTTGCCATTTTTGCATTCGTATATCGTGTGGCAGGTACGATGATACTCTATGCCCAGGGAAGTCAAGGAAATTTCCATTGTGTCGCTCACTCCTGCGGGAACGAGCGATGGGACCAGAAGCACATTTGTTTGGCATATAATGTGTAATGGAGCAATATCGGGAATCCGGTTAGGCGTGATTATATCATGATTCGCGTCATCATTATCACCACCATTAACTGAATATCCTTTCGATGACAACTGTGGAGATGCAGAGGTATATTCGGTCTCTAGTATCAATTGTTTTCTAACTTACATTCCCTTCCCCGATGACTGTATTGGGCGTGGTCGTATTTTAAACATTGAACTTTTGATTCGTGCACATTGAGAATAGTTAGCTAATCTCAAGCCCCATTAAATCAATCTAGATGCAACTTCGATTATTCTGGTCAATCATGGAGTGGAATTACGAAGCGGTCATCCATACTCATGCTCGAATCCAGGAGGAATCCATGTGCAGTACACCCGATTCTGTTTTTGCACGGGGGATGCGTACCGTGCAAAAAAAGTTTTCTAATCTAATCTAATCTAAGCGCTTGCACAGCCAATATTGAAAAGCATCCTGGAAATACCTAAAATTATTCAGATATTTTCTTGTCAGTATTAATATTTGCAGAATATCAGTGATATGATACAAATATTAAAATGGCCAGGCCCACTGTGCCGACTTTGGGGTTGAAGACAATTGCAACAATCATGGCAATTAGGTTATTTACGCATGAATAAACTAATAGACAAAAAAATTTCAATTCAAGAAAAGAAGAAACGGGGACAAACGTACCAACCGTTTCAATTCAGGGTTAATGTTAATATCGTTGGGAGTGGCATTGCTAAGAAAGTTAATGCTCACTCCATTGTTGTTCTCCTGGGTTGGGACATAGGCATTTCTTCCTCATGTCCTGGATCAAGAGTAGACTGGCCCTTAAACAAAAAAGTTGTAAAACTCAACGGGGCACCCCCTAGATATGAGCCTTGGGGTAAGAAAAACGCTCGCTCAAAATTTCAACTCAATTGGTTGCTCCACCAGCTGGCGCATTCGATTTGAAGTTTGTATGGGATATTCGTCTCAAATATATTGAAAATTGATCCTATGTCACTGTTTCGTTCCGTATACTAATTGTTCGCGTTCAAATAAGCCCAGAATGACTAATACACTAGTTGATACCCTAATGAACATAATTGCAGAAGGTTGTATCTGGATTTAATCTCATTTTCATCACTCTTTCAGTTGTTGAAAGTTAGGCTTAGATCAGCACTCTCGTACAGTCACTTATATGCATGCGACATGTGCCTCAGCTCGCCCAGTGTCATAGGTGGCTATGATGCGCTTAGTGGCTACCTCCAAGCTATGTTGAAGAAATACAAGCAATATTGCATGATATACTTCAGATGGTTAAAACACCAACTATATTAATTTTGATCATGGTACAATCTTCTACAATATTCTTCGCCATTACATCAAGTAGTGTTTTTGACATTCTGGGTCCAATTGTACGCAATCATCAATTTTCCTGAACCAAACAGTAGATGATGTGCTGTTGCTCATATGTTTGAGCTGAAAATCCCATAATAACTTCAATTCAAATGCGCCAGCTCATGGAACGACCAAATGAGCTGAATTTTTCTGAAGGGCATCCTCTAACCCCAAGAAATAATCCTGGGGGGTGCCCCGTGGAATCATAGAACTTTATTTTTCTCCCATACTGAGCTGGGCCAGTCTAATCAAGAGCCTTGGTTTAAGCGCCTTTGCTCGCTCTCTTTACCGCTGTCTGGTGTGTTTGTACTCCTGGATTGTGGATCCCGCTGTTACCATCTGTTGCGGAAATGAATATTAGCTTTGTAGTGGTCAGCACACGCTATGTCTGAACCAGACAATTATAAAAATCGAATGTACATCGGATTTTTTCTCGCTAGAGATTAGTATTTGGTCTATATTTTCATAATCGGAAGGTTTTAAAATATTCTATCGGTGAAATTTTTTCCATACATTTTGGATGGGCGGAAATGCGTCGAAAACTTGATTTTCATGGGATTTAGTATGAAAAATGGCTAAAAAGTGGAAAAAATCAAAATTTCACCGATGGAATATTTTAAAACTTTCCGATTATGAAAATATAACCCAAATATTAAACTCTAGCGAGAAAAAATCCGATGTACATTCGATTTTTATAATCATCTGGTTCAGACATAGCGTGCAGCAAAACCAGTACCGTGCAAAATAAGTTTTTAGTTCAAAATTTCAAAAACCGTGCAGAAAAAGCAACACAATTTCACACGTTTCATGCAAAAATAAGTGTGTAGTGTAAAAAAAAATCCGAGCAAAAACAGAATCGGGTGTATGAGCAATTGGCCAATTGGGTTGTTACAGAATAATCTAGCTTTAACATATTCTGCATCTGAGTTAAACATTGTACCGGAAGTTTTCAGTGTTGATGCCCTGGTGCCAAAGGAATTTCTGAAAGTATTTCTGAAGGAATAACTGAAAGGAAAATCCTTGAAAACTACTTACGGATCAATGAAGAAACTGTTGGAAGCAGTCCCAGGAAAGATGCTTGAAGTAATCTTTAGATGATTCTCAGAAGAGATTCTTGGAAAAACTAAAAAATGTCGTCGAAATACGAATTATTATCTTTTTCAAGCTGTACTAACTTCAGCTCTCCGAATCATTTTCTTTATTTTAGGTGCAAGATCTGATCTCCAACAGCCAGTTGAACATCTGCTCCGAGGAAAAGGTGTTCGTAGCCGTGCTGAACTGGGTCAAGCATGATCTCAGCGAGCGCAAGAAGCACATCTCAGAGCTGATGTCCCACGTGCGCCTTCCGCTGGTGAACCGCGAATTCCTGATGTCCTGCGTCGAAACCGAACCATTGGTGCGGGAAGATTCCCACTGCAAAGAGCTTCTGTTGGAGGCCATGAAGTATCACTTGCTTCCCGAGCAGCGAAGTTCGCTGGTCAGTCAACGCACATTGGAGAGACGTCCGGAGGGAATGCGACAGTACATATTTGCGGTCGGTGGTGGCAGCCTGTTCGCCATCCACAACGAATGCGAATGCTACAATCCGAAGACCAACGCCTGGATGACCATTTCACCGATGAGCTCTCGGAGATCCAGAGCTGGTGTGACGGCTCTGAGGAAGCTGCTGTATGTTGTTGGCGGGTGAGTTTGGGTGGGTTTATGTCGTTGGAGGTTTGTGAACTGCAATCTGGATTTTAGATATGATGGAGAGAATGACCTTGCATCGGCGGAATGCTACAACCCATTGACCAACGAGTGGTGTAACATAACTCCCATGGGAACCAAGCGGTCATGTCTGGGCACGTGTGCTTTCGATGGACTTCTGTACGTTTGCGGCGGATATGATGGTGCTTCCTGCTTGGCCAGTGTTGAGCGATACGATCCGTTGACCGCAGTTTGGACGTCTTGCCCGGCGATGAACACCAGGCGCCGGTACTGCCGAGTTGCTGTTTTGGACAACTGTATCTACGCTCTGGGAGGTTTTGATTCGAGTAACTACCAATCGTCGGTGGAGCGGTTCGATCCGAGGGTTGGCAATTGGTCCGCGGTGCCGAGTATGACATCGAGGAGAAGCAGCTGCGGAGTTGCGGCCTTGGATGGGTATCTGTACTGTATAGGAGGCAGCGATGGAACCATGTGTATGCAGACGGGAGAGAGGTTCAATCTGAGAGCCAACAGTTGGGAGCCAATTAGTGCGATGCATTCCAGAAGGTAAGTGACCGACATAGTCTGAATTCTTGAATAATACTGATAACTAACAAATTCCACAGGTCAACCCACGAAGTCGTTGAAGCGAATGGGTACCTTTACGCTTTGGGAGGAAACGATGGGTCATCATCCCTGAACTCGGTAGAACGGTACGAGCCGAAGGTCAACAAATGGACGATTGTTACCTCGATGCTAACGCGACGTAGTTCGATAGGGGCATCGGTGCTGGAGTGCTTCAATCTGGAACGTGGCTTGCTTCAAACCAGTATATGACCGATCATAGCACATCTAGGCGAACCGGTTGGTGGGAGTGTTGCCAGTTCAGTAGCGACAACTACTTCGAATACCGCGACCAATGGAACCCAGTGAAGGAGTTGTTTGTTAAATGGAATTCAAGCGAAGTAACGTGTAACAATAGAATAGTGTGTATGCGCATAAAACAGTTGAATCTAGTAGGAAATTTACAAATTTCAATTAACTAGCTAGTCAGAGACATAGTGAAACTCGAATCGGTGTCGCCATGCAGTTGGTTTTGATTACTTTTCGAACAACGACGTGTGAACTAAGGTAGTTCCTGGATACTTTGATTCTTTGATCTGATCTCCTTAGAATTTCCTTAAAAATTCGGCAACTTCAATAGTTCATCCAACAATTTCTAAAGAGACATCTTCTCCAAAATTGGTATTCAGGAATTTCTCAAGGGATAACTTTGTAGAATACTACGGAGATTCCTCCTTAGATTTTTTTTCTGAGATTTACCCGAGAAGTCTTACAAAGAATCTTTGAAAGAATTCCATTAAAAATTCTTCAATAAAACTTTGTGAATTTTCTTGGAAGAGCTCTTCTAGGATTCTTGGGAGGTCTCCTAGAGTCACAAGAAAAGAAATCGATGGAAGAATTAGTGGAAAAATGTCTGCAGAAAATCTTGTGAATATTTCCAAATTAATCCCTGTGGAAATTATTGGAGGTAGTAACATTGGAGCGCTCATAGATTTCCTAGAGAAATTCCTCTAACAATTCTAACATATCGCTAAATGAATTTCTTGAGAAACTCTGCGGAAATGGTAATGGAATCTATAGAGGAGTGTATGAAGTGATTTCTGAAGTTATCCTAGAAAAAATCACATAAAAAATTCGTTAGCTTTTCCTCGTGAAATCTGAGATGGTTACTCTAGGTCCTCTAGAATGTTTGTTATCCGTCACCCTCTGGCACTTCTTATTGATCCAACCGATGCTAGGTCGCCTCTGAGCAGTATCTATTACCTATGGCGCTGCTATGCTTACCGCTCTTTGGAGAGACTGGTTTTCGATTTACCATCAAAGCCCATTTTCTTATTTTAAACTAACTATATTACACACATGGTGTTTTAGATCTTGTTATTGGTATGCCTAAATGAATAGTAATAATTATTTTATCGATGCAATACAATGCATACTTGCACAAAATGTGATCGTATTCTTTGTTCAAACAGATTTATTGAAAAAACTTGCAATTCATGATTTTCAATCCGCTCTACCGAATGTTTGATTTTGATTTTACTAGCATAAGTCGTTGCTCGGATATTTTTCAAATCAACGTTGAATGGCCTAAAAATATTTTTTTTTGTTTTTAATACTTACTAATAAATAGCTAAAATCGTCATTTGTTAAAGTAAAAATAATCAATATCTCGTGGCGATTTGTAATACTGAATCTGTACTGTAGATAAACATCTATTGGTAGTTATAATTTGATTATGTTGGAGTAGCTTTCTAAGCAGTATTCGGAACTTTGGAGTACAGTAGCTATGTAGTAAATTTGTAGTAAACAATTAAAATTTAAAATCATTCCTTCAAAGCATTCATCAATACGTTCAACATTCCATTTAAAAATCCTTCTCAATTTCTCATTACTATCTGTGATATTCCACCTTCTTGCTCTACCTGTGACTATCCTTAAGCACCTGCTTTTTCGTAAAACCTCCATGTTCCTTAAGAAAATAACAAAAAATATTATAAAACCATGTTCACGCTACCGTAATCCGGGGTAACATTGATCAGCGGGGTAACATTGATCGGGATGACTCATCTCGTTTAAAGTTCAAATAAAGATTTATTGATGA